>NC_054754.1:24945209-25229947 GCF_018143015.1 Lytechinus variegatus
CCATTTTTTTTTTTTTTTTTTTTTTTTTTGCATTTTTGGCAATTTGTTAATAATGTGAGCCCGGTGTATACGATTGAATCATCTATACAGATCCAAGGTCTTTACCAATTGGCATTATAGCCATGCTTTACTAATACGTCATTACTAGTGCGTTTTGGCTTACATTGTTATAACAACTACTTGGGTTCATACCAATAATTCTTAATAGGCAGAGCATATATTGATATTTGACTTCACCTGACAACACACTAGTAGTTCAGTGTTTTTCCCGTTTATTTTCCAAATCTGTATATTTACAATATTGGTTATGCAAACTTGTATATCGCACTCTTGCGGATACCCCCCCCCCCCCACTATTACGTGTCTAAATTTCCTGAATGGCTCAATCTAACTCAGGAGTATTGCAAATTGAACGTGAACATTGCGAACAGTTCTCGACACACAACGCTTGATTCTCGATCAACGACCGAACGTGATTCACATCGACGTTAGTTCTATACATCTATAGTTGCATAACCAATGACAAATCGAACTTGGTGCTAGCAAATACTTTGTTTTCTTTTACTAAGAATTGCCCTTTCTTGTTTGCAACTTGTTAAGCCTTGCATCCTTGTGTAAAAAACATGTATCCATCCATCCATGTATGCAATTACTTGAGTTAAATCGCAATACATGCAGTCGAGTCAGCTGAATGCTTCCGTGTGCCCTTATTCTTTTTAGACAAACGGTTGCTAATGTAATTCATGAGATGCAGATGGTTTATTGGATGAATGAGCCAGTTCCCAATGATGCATTTTTTTCATTTTATTACAATGCTTACAATTTCGATAAACGAACTTTGAATCTATTATCGCTTTCACTATTCGTTTCTGTAGAGATAGCAATTTTCTTTGGCATCTTTCCCTGCTCCAGATTCTCAAGCATGCATTGTGTCAGCTGCACATTCACCAATTGCCATTTTGCGTTATGTCAGTAGTAGCCTATATACTTAAAAAAAAAAAAAAAAAAAAAAAACTTCCAATCATTATTGATGTACTGATTTTTTACACTCATTCCTGACTAGTTGCAATTGCATACACTCTAAGAATTCTGATGTTGAATCAGCGTTAGAGGGGTTGGAGGGGTGCCGGCCTTTTCCAGATGTTGCGTCCACCCTTGTTTAAAGCTGAACCCAACAGTTTTGGGTTTTGGGTTGACGCAGCATTTGGAAGACGTCGTCGCTCCTCCGGCCTTTCAACTGTTAAGTTGGCGTTTTCTTTTTTTAGAGTGTAACGACGGAAAGATTGATCTCGATCTTGCATAATATGATAGCAATCTGAAAGCCTTTAGTAACTGGATGAGACCCCTCCCCCCCGAAAACGAATCTGGTTTGAGTTACCATCGATTTGGTGACATTGTATGAAAAAATACTTGTCAATTCACACGCTGTTCAAAACGTGTGAAAGTACTTTTTTGTGGGTCAGGTGGCACAGACTTTATATACCTTTGTTGCTGATGTTAACGTTTATACCAACACAACTTATTTTGGTCTCGCTCCACTGACATTTGTAAACAAATAGTTGCAATAACTGGAGTGCTTAACTTCATGTAATTATATATCTAACATAATAAGCCACAGATTGTTGAAAGAGGGTCATTTTTTATTAAATCAAAATCATAACTACCCAGTAAAAGCGCTGCCTTGATTGATATCAAATATTGCGTATTTGCTATATGATCTTTTCATTGGTTGTTTCCTGTTGATAATATAAGAAAATAAACTTTGTTCTTCATGACTTCATACACTTAAACGGTTTACCCTGTGGGGCTATTGTGGAGAACGTTTTACCTGTTTATGCAACTGGTTTTCAACTGTTCATCGAACATCTGCTAATTGATTGTTATCGTTTTCATAAGGTATAATCAACGACTGTATAATTCCTAAGGGAGAAATGCAAATCATTCTTATTTCCCCCTTATCACGTGGATTGGTCTGTAGCATTCTCAGTTACATCCGTTTTTTATTTTTTTTTCTTCTTTAATTTTTTTTCTTCTTTAATTTTTTAATTATCTTGTTTTCTTTTCTTTCTTTTTTTTGTTTATTCTTTTATTATTATTATTTCATTCACATTGTACATTAGTAATGATCGTTCTCGTATTTAGTCTGGTTCGGTTATTTTTTGTCTCTTTTCCTCCCATTTTACTTGTCTTCATTCAAACTTGTATTGTCTTTTTCTCTTGCACAGCACACTCTCATTTTCGTTTCCAGCAACAGGAGCAGGAGCATGGCGGCGTGTCTACTCTTTTAGCGTATCTAGTGTAATTCTTCCCGGCTCCGACGTCTGATTTGTCTGACTTTCCATTCAGCTCGTTATGCAACGATGACCTGTTGTCCCTTTCATCACAACACGGCGCTTCGTCAGAAAACCTCTATTTTGATACTTACATAAAAAACTACCTGAATGATAATACTGCTGATCTTAACTCAAACTTTGACCCAAATGACCCATGTGGGCAGCTTATTACTTCACAGTATTTTACAGAACAACATTTTAAATCTTTAATTAATTCTAGCAGTCTTGAAGAAGATATTTTTCTTCTCCATCTGAATATTCGTAGTGCCAATAAAAATTTCGATAAGCTAAAATTATTTCTTGATAGAAATCAGTTCCCGAAACATTCAATCATTGGATTAACTGAAACGTGGTTTTCGGAAAATCCTTGTTCTCTTTTTGCACTCTCCGATTTTAATCTAGTTGTTAATAACAGAACTCTTAGACCTGGTGGTGGTGTTGCACTTTATATACCCCAGCAATACGAATATAATCTTATAAATAATATGACTTTATCCAATGACGCTTTAGAATCACTCTTTGTTGAAATCATCAATCCAAAAGGAAAAAATCTGATACTGGGAGTCTTATACCGACCTCCTAATTCAAATACTCGACATTTTCTGGAAACCCTCAATGACTTTTTACTCAATCCTTTTCTGAAAAACAAAGATTGTTTTTTTATGGGGGATTTCAACATCAATTTAATGAATTGCAACAATAACAATATCTCGCAAGAGTTTCTCGAAATGTTTTTGACTAATTCTTTCTTACCACTAATCACTAAACCAACGAGAGTGACTAACACTTCTGCAACTATTATAGATAATATTTTTAGTAATGTAAATTTTCCTACCCCCCAAGCTGGTATAGTTCTTAGTGATATTTCTGATCACTTTTCAATTTTTGCGAAGCTGTCTAAAAATAAACTTTTTAAGAATGAATCATATGATACTTCCTATCGTAAAATAACCGATGATAACATTTCTCATTTAATTAATGATTTAGACAATACAGACTGGTCGACCATTTTTGACTCCACAGAGGTTGATGTAGCTTACGACATTTTTATTACCAAATTAACATCTTGTCTAGACACCAATGTCCCTCTTATCACCCACCGAAAGTCAAATTATAAAAAAATCCCAATACATCCGTGGATCACTAAAGCTATTTTACGATCTATTAATCGTAAAAATAATCTTTATTATAAATATATTTCTAAACCTAACGAAAACTCTCGTTCTAAGTACACTTGTTATAAAAACACCCTTACCACATTATTACGTATTGCCAAAAGGGAATACTACACTTCCCAATTGAACATTTACAAAAATGATATGAAAAATACTTGGAAGATTATTAATAATGTACTGAACAAAAAGAAAAAAAAGCTCTACAATCACAAAAATAAAGTCAAATAATACTATTACAGACGACGCTAATAAAATCACAGGAGAGTTTAATTCATATTTTTCAAATGTTGGCAACAACTTGGCTAAAAATATACCTCGAACTAACAAATCCTTTTCTGATTTCCTTGACGACCCTAACCCCAATTCTATGTTTTTCAGCCCTACTAATTCTATGGAAATCATTAACATTGTTAGCAATCTACAGAATAAGAAAAGCCCGGGGTATGACGGTATACCAAACTTTCTTCTAAAAAAAATCATTGCAGCCATCGTTGATCCATTGGTACATATTTTCAATATCTCTCTTACCACTGGACGGGTCCCCAATAAAATGAAAATCTCCAAAGTCATCCCACTGTTCAAAAAAGGTGATAGCCAACTCGTTTCTAACTATCGTCCAATATCCTTACTAACTTCACTATCTAAAATTCTAGAAAAACTGGTCCATACCAGAACTAGTGATTTCTTCAAATTACATAACATTTTTTCAAACTTCCAATTTGGATTTCGTAAAAATCACAGTACTTCCCATGCAATTTTGTCATTTATAAATAAAGTCACCACTTCCATCGATAATAGTTGTCATACTGTCGGTATCTTCCTGGACTTCTCCAAGGCCTTCGACACTATAAATCATGAAATTCTCCTTCATAAACTATGTCATTATGGAGTTAGAGGGAAGGCCTTGGAGTGGTTCAGGAGTTACTTCACTGATAGGACCCAATTTGTATCAGTGAATAATTGCAATTCGACTACTCTTCCAATTACTTGCGGTGTCCCCCAGGGTAGCCTACTAGGCCCACTTCTTTTTATTACTTACATCAATGATATTAAAAATACATCAAATTTACTTTCATTTATACTTTTTGCTGACGATTCAAATATTTTCTTTTCCCATGATGATATTAACCAACTCGTTAGAACCTTAAACTTTGAACTAACGAATGTTACAGATTGGATCAAGGCCAACAAACTTTCACTTAATCACCAGAAGACAAACTACATGCTTTTCAGTAATAAAGTCAATACTCTAACTGACAGGATTTTCTTTGATAATTTTGTTCTTAATAATGTTTCCACTACTAGATTCTTGGGTGTCGTTATTGACGACAAATTATCCTGGAAGCCTCATATAGATAGTATATGTAAAACAATTTCTAGAAACATTGGAATTATTAATAAACTTAAACATTTTCTCCCTTCCCGCACTTTGTTAACATTATATTACACACTTATTCTACCATATATTAATTATGGAATTATTGCGTGGGGATGTGCAATACAAACACAAATAAATAGAATATTACTTCTCCAGAAAAAAGCTCTAAGAATAATTTTTCAAACACACTTTAGATCACATACTGATATCTTATTTTTTGAAAATAACATTCTTAAAGTAAATGACATATATCTTTTCGAACTTAGTCAATTTATGTTTAAATTAAGCAGGGACGATCTCCCCGCCATTTTCTTTAATATGTTCCGTAAAAATGCTTCCGTACACAGCTACCCAACAAGGCAACGTCTATGTTATCATCTTCCTTTAACAAGAACTTTATTTGCAAAAAACTCGTTTGTCTTCTCCGGCCTGACTATTGGAACTCTCTGCCTCAAGATTTCAAAGAATCCCCTAATGTTAATATTTTTAAACGCAAACTGAAAAAATGTTAATTCTAAAATATTCGTCGCAAACAGGTCAAGCTGAATAACTAAAATAACTAATTTAATCACACTCAACTTTTATGTATATGTGTTTATATTATATACATATAGTCATGTATATTATTTGTTTTACATTCTTTTTTTCTTAAAACTGCAATTAGCCAAGTACCTGCTCCTGCTGCCTGCCATATTTCTTTTCTACTTAGTGTATTGCACTGCTCTGTCCCGTCTGTCCCCCCCCCCCTCACCTCCCCCTCTCTTAAAATATTGTATAACGTAAATATTTCTTTACATGACCCATCAGTTACGTTTTTTCAAGTGCACAAAAATTGTATTTATTTTTAAACAAATTTATTATTACGAACCAATATTTATTTGTTGTAGTTTTATATTGAAACTAAGTTAGGGGCTTGCCTCCTGTACAAGCTTTGCTTTTTTCGGCAAGCCCCTCCGTTTTACTTTCAAATACAAATGTCATTTCAGATAAATTTATTTACTCAATTGTGTTCTTTAAATTTATGATTATTTATGTATACATATTATATTTCGTAGTATTTTCGACCTTGTTTTGTTATGTTTATTATATTATTGCTATGTTCATTATACTATTGTGAAACGGAAATAAATAAATCAAATCAAATCAAATCAAATCAAATTAACAAGCAAAAAAAGCAAAAAAAATGTTATCAACAAAATATTTAGGGGGATAGGACCCCCCCGCTTCCGCCGCCTATGATTTCATCCCTCAGTGACTCCTTAGTTTCTATTTCCATTTTTACATAATCACCCAGACATCCTTTATCACATTCCTTATATTACTGGTTTATCTTATGTATTGGGTTCTTACAATTTAGTTTGATCCTTTCATTATTGGTTGTTATTTCTAATTTAACTAAGTTATGTAAATTGTATATCATTCTGAGATTAGTTGAGGCAACGTAGCCCAGGCAGAGAGATTAAAGCAGTGCACTATACCAGACTTCTTCGGGTTCTGTTCAATTGATGATTGACTTGAGTTTGCTGATTAGAACTTTATCATTTCTACCCCTGAACTTTTAAGTTTTACACCTTACCATACATCTATTTTGAGATAGAACTAAAGTGACTTCACTATATGATCTGTATCATAACAACATAGAGATGTATTGTCATGGGCGGAAATCCCAGGGGGGGGGGGACGTGTCCGTCCCCCTACTCAAAATAGTAGGGGGGGACACAATATCAAATTAATGTCCCCCTACTATTTGTGGTAATTTATGATGGTAAGAAATACATCATTCAAAATCGAAATAAAACATGTATTTTAGGACGAGATACCTTACTTTTGGGATGATAACTTTTTTTGGGGGGGGGGGCTTGTCAAATTTATTTTCGTCGAAATGACCTTACTTTTGGGATGATAACCCTTTTTTTTTGCTTATCAAATTAATTTTCGTCGAAAATTTCCAGCCCTTTGTCCCCCCTACCTTTTGGGAGAGATTTCCGCCCTTATGACTTCAATCTTGCCCACCCCTCCCCCTTTACCCGGTACAAAGTTAGCTCATGAATATTCACTAGCTGCCAAGACTGACAAGAGCCCGATGGCGATGAGGACACGTCAACAATTCGAAGGAACTGTCAGCAAATTTAATTCAGTTGTTTTAGAGTGAAATGGTGAGAAGGAAGTTGTAAGTATTTAAAAAATCACTCAAAAATGGCGAGTAAAGTTGAAGCTTTTATAATATAATTTTAGTGTATTTAGTATTTTTCCAAACAAACTTCGGCATATTTTGCTGCTGACATGGTTACTGTAGTCCCACGTTATGTTTCTTACGTTGGATCACCGCGAAGGAGATGAAAGTAGACGATCGACGAACAGAACTTGACTGGACTTGAGTTAGGTACCGGCATTGGTAGTTCCAGCAAACTATTTCAAGAGAAAGTCTTTTAAATCAAGATTAATCGTTGTAACCGTATTATCATTTATCTAGATGGCCAAATCGTGGTTTTGGAAACCACTCATAAATTTGTGTACGCGCATTTGTGTACAAAGTAAACGAAGGTGGAAATAGGGAACCGTGCGTGCGACTGAATAAAGCGCTGCTGTATGAAGTGAATGGTGGTTACCTATATCACGATAATGCCATCTAGATCTGGTACTTAATGTAAACTTATCTTTTAAAATCATGAAATTTTAGCTCAAAACCAATAGTTCTGACAGAAAAATTATCATGCCTGGGCCGAGGTGAGAATAAATTTGCGCACATTTTAAAAATTATCGTGAAGTTGATTTTCAATCAAAAATTTATCAGAGTTCACAAAAAATTGATAAAAATCATATATACCAAACAGAAGGCAAGATCCGAAAGTCAAATTAAATTGGCAGAATTATAAAGTTGGCCAAGACAAGAGTTTCGCTGGTGTCGCGATCTAAAAAATTCCATGATTGTTTTGCAAAGCTTTCGAAAATAAATCAAGCAGACAAAGGTAAAATAAATATATAAGATAGAGGTTAAAATGTCATTAATTTGGTTGGTATAACATTTTACTTATACTTGTTTGGATACCTCTGCTTGCAAACTGGCGATTTCTTGAAGCTTGACGAGAAGTTCAGATTTTCTCGGATCGGACGGAAAAGGTAACAAAATGCCAATGTTTTGCTAATATTTCCATAAATTGAGACCTTACCTTCAAGAAAATTACCAAACTAAGTAATTTTGGGTCACATTTTCTGTTAGTGATATAAGTTCTTCAAGATTTTGATTCGATATTGGGATATTCGACCGTGCGCAATATTAGGTAACACACGAATTAAGGTCACACCACCATAGAGTCTAACTATAAATATACAAACATTGTACTTAGAACCGTAAGTTAGGTGGTAATTTTATTGGGGTCTATACATACCCAGCGGTGTAAGAAATGGTCTTGCGAGTGGAGTGGCTTATGAATGGAATGTTTGTTATTCGATTCAGAGTATTTAGAGAACTGAAAATAAGGTCTGAAAAGGGGGTCATCAGAGCGACATGTCCCTGTACCACCAATATATATGAGTGCCCCCCCCCCGCACGTACCAGTATGAAGTATAAAAAGGGGGATGGGGGAGACTTAAAGTTTGAACTGGTCATGGATTTCTTTAATGTTCCACAAAATTTTAAGTTGATATTGTTTTTTGTTTTCTAAATGTACAAAAATTCAAATTAAAATTGAAGAAAAGTATCAATATGATTCTTTTTGCAAAAAGGCCTAATAGCAGCAGGTGCAGCCAGTCATTTTATTTTCATATTTGATTTAAATTTAAATACAATGGAAAAAAAAATGTGCCTCATATCTATGACTATGTTAGGCCTACTCATTCAGTTTTGATCTACACATGCTTGATTATGAGATTTTGATGTGTAATGTTAAAAGAGCTGCATTTTGTGGCTCTTTTAAGAAATGACTGATATTGTTATAGTCATTTTTTTTTTCTGCAGTTGAATTTAAATAAAGATGGCATGGACAGGATTTACAGATGAACAGCTAAATGCTTTAAAACAGCAAAATTCCAATGAGGGAGGAATGCCTGCCAGAGGTGGTACGTATAATCTCTCATTGAATTTCATCAAATAATTCTTTATTGTTAGATGTATAACAATCTTTAACTGTACATACTTCTTATCTTTGTCATTAGATGTGTTATTTTATTTTGTATTATTGATATTTTGAAAATAATTATTCATATTGATACTGCTTTAATAAAAGAATTTTATTTTTGTAGGTGCCATTGTGTTTTTCCTCATCCTGCTAATCTTTTGCATCTCCCTCATGGCCTCATCATAATGTCTAATTTAATTCATTGTTATCAATGACTTTATTGAGTAATGGACTAAGCAGTATAAATGCCACAGAACATGTGTGCATATTAATAAAAAAGATTGAAGTTGCTAAAGAATCTTGTATTAATGCACTGGAGATATTAGTATCCAAAACATTAAAAACAGGATAAGAAGTTACTTTTCAGGGACTTAAAAATCATAGCTAGGAAAATGCTCTATACCTAGTTTTCACTGCGTGGCCAGTTTAAAAGTGACAATCCTCTTTCAACTTCATTGTTTTTTCCTTCAGGTCGAGGTCAGCACAACCAGAGGGGCAGGGGAAGATCTGGAGTAATCAGGGGTAGAGGAAGACCAGGGCCATCCCAGGCTGTGGTAAGTTGAATAGCTGGGTCAAAGTAAACATTAATTAGAGGGGCGGGGTTGATCTGGAGTAATCAGGGGTAGAGGAAGACCAGGGCCATCCAGGCTGTGGTAAGTTTAATGGCTAGGTCAAAGTAAACATTATAGGGGCGGGGTTGATCTGGAGTAATATAGCGGGATGGAAAATAGAGATTTGTTTGTTTGGGTAAAGAAGTTTGTTCGCCTTCTTCCATTGTTTACATTCCTTAAAGGTGTTGATTTCGTTTGCTAGTTTTTCTGGGCCAGGCTAGCGATTGGAATGTGGAAGTGAAAGAGGGCAAACTGACTGGGTTGCTACATGTAGGCGTTCAGGACTAATAGAAGTCCATTGGAACTTCAGTTATTTACTACTTTGCTTCTTATTCATGTTCTTCGGCTCGCTTGCATTCTTCAGTGATTAGAGGGGGGAGAGAGAGAGGATGTGAACAGGTGTGGAAGCAAGGAGTGCTGGTAATTCCTTGGTGGAAGTGAGCTGTGAGTGGGAGTGGCTGAAGTGACAAGAGTCGCAAAAGAGGATTAATTGACCGAGAGAGCAGTTGGGGGAGTGGTCAAGAGAGTTACGTAAGTTGGAAGAATAATGGAAAGCCGAGGAACTTGAATTTGGAATCGGAGTACACAATAATTAAGTTCCGTTTTATACACTTACATATAGGCGGATTAATTTCGCGCATTACACCAAAAGTGATAGGGTCGACTTGGGGAAAGGCTTTTTTCGCCACGCGGTGTTTGACCAAAAAGGGGATAAAAAGGGAGTGTTTAGTCGACAAGGGGCAGTTTTTTCGTTCCTGATTTGTTTTGCCGCCGTAGGCCATGTCGGCTTAATTTTTGTCTGTCGTCGGTCTTCCAGCCCAAAGATGCGACGTATATTATTATCCAGCATGTAATTTGACTTTGATTTAGAATAAAACCTGATACACAACTTAACTTCATCGAACTTGTCATTCTTTGACTCCCGTCTTTTTTTTGTACGTGGGCAGCGCAAGACGGTGGGCGGCCACCGGCCGTCTTGCAAAGCTGTGCCGCTACAGTAATTAGGAGTAGGGGAAGACCAGGGCCATCCGAGGCTGTGGTAAGTTTTATAGCTGGGTCAAGGTCAACACAATTAAAGGGGCAGGAAAAAATCTACAGTAACCAGGGGTAGAGAAAGACCTGGGCCATCCCAAGATGTGGTAAGTTTTAGCAAACACAATTAGAGGGGCAGGGGAAGATCTAGACTAAGCAGGGGTAGAGGAAGAACCGGTGCCATCCCAGGCTATGGTAAGTTTTACAGCTGGGTCAAGGTCAGCATAATTAGAGCAGCAGAGGAAGATCTGGAGGAAGATAACTGGACAAAGTCAACCGGAAGTGACAATATTCTTTCCTTTCCCTCGGGTCAAAGCCAGTTCAATCAAAGGGCAGGGGAATATGTGGTATGGAAAAATTCCTTGGAGGCTGGAGCACCTGATAAGGCTAGCCATGCTAAAACAAGGGTTATGGTATATAATGGTAATGTATGCAGTATTTATAAACATTTGTAATGGCGCTAGATATATAAATGTTGAATGTTCTTATTACTGTTACTATCATTAATAATATGTTAAAACATGTCTCTCAGTAGTTGTGACCAGAGAAAAACAATATCTTTTTTATAGCGCCAAACTCCTGTCAGTCCAGACCAAATGCTCTCCAGACCAAAGCCACAGGGTAGCCGAGGGAAACCTGTCTCCTCTGCAGAGCACAGCGTCTGGAGTGAACTTAATGAGCCAACCCAAAGACGACCTCCTCCAGCGAGAAGGAAAGCCCCTCCCCCACCTCAAGACAAGGCTGAAGACAGACAGAATGATGCGCCAAGGGGGAGAAGTGGTGGATCATAGACGGCTTGAGGATGACAGCAAGAAGGAGTCCATGGAATCTCCCAAGGAAGAGGAGGCGGAGAAGGTCAAGATTTTAGATGAAGAGGAAGGACATGAGTGAGTATCGAAAAGGGAATTGCCTAAGGGTTTGCATTAAACCAAGATGATGAAGGTGAATGCCTATACATGCTTTCACCTCAGCTTGCTTTTGTACCCTTGAAATTCTGCTATTACTAGCAGTGGTTCCAAGCATTTGAAAAAAAAATTCCTTTCCATCTGTGAGAGCATAATGTTAGGGCTGGATTGCCTCTGTAGAGGTCATTCATAAATAGTATTAATATTAGAGCTCTGCATATTGTACACTGATCTTGCTATATATGTATATTGTGACATAGCAATGGAAATTATTCTTAAATTTTGTCTCAAATTACAGTGACTATATGATCTGTAATGGGAAATGGGAATGTTCAGAGGTAATCTAATTCTTTTCAAGGCACATATGTTTATTTGTGATGTGATCAGTATGAAAATGAAATCAGTATTTCTTTATTTTGTAATGTGTGTATGTTTTATTGAACAAATAAACAATATCATACTCAATATTTACTCAGTCATGACAATTCGAAAGAACATCATTTCTGTTTCGTATATATGAGCATAATCGTGCATTCTGTTCCAACAAAGCTTGTTATGATAACAGATATGTAATAACATTTTAAATCTGCCCAAATCGTTAAGTTTGTTAAGCTGATAACAAACTGGTAATAGATATTGTGCATTTGTTATTATACGAAGTCTTTATGAAAGTGGACGTGCTATAAAATTATTAAAGGATTTGAGCTGATGATTTTTTCTGTTGCTCTGGTTCGTTGCCTTTAAAGAGTGTACGAACCAGTAGCCTTAGCCCAAGTCCTCAACTACTCGGATCTGACCAGTTCATTACCCATAATGCAACATTCTAAGCAGTGTAGTCGTGTAATATGTATACACTTGACTAATAACACACTGATTCATTACTGAATATTCATATCAAAATAATTATGTACCAAATAGCAAACAGGTATTATACCTCTCATTCTGTTTGTCTTTTCATATTGTAATCGTGCACTCTTTGCTGCTTTACTGATAATTTTCTCTTGTGTTTTACTTAATCCTGCAGGAGAGAGATTTCTAAACTTGAGGAGTTTCAGAAGAAGCAAAAAAAGATGGAGGAAGAGAATGCCAAGAAGAAAAACCTTTTGGCTAGAGCAATAGCAGACAGGTAAGTCTTAAAAAAAATCACACATGGTTCTGACAAAATTGCACTCATTACTGCTTTTGTAATTTATCCTACTGTAGCAGATCATAATTTTTTTGTAAAATAGTTAGATGGAAGAGAGTGGATTAAAATATTATAAAGAGGGTGCTATTACGTTTAAGCCCCTGGGATGATTGAGTTTGTGATTGCTTGGTCATGGGTTATAATTGAATGGGAGAGGTCAATGCCCCACCTCGAATTGTTGGGCTAAATAACCACCTGGTTGGTAATGGGCCTTGTTAGTTATGGCCTTGCTTGTGACAGGCTTTATATTGTTTGGGCAAAGTAATTCGCAATACATTCATATGTTTATGAAGTTGGGTACTTAATACATGCAAGAATTCAAAACATTTGGAAGTGTATATTCCAAACTAACAGTTTTGCAGAGTCTTAAGCTCCACCCAGTTTCAGCCTGAAAAGTCATGCATTGGGTGTGGTTTGGGAATGATACTAGGATATTTTTGGTTGGCTGTCTTGATGCAGAATGCTTAAATGTTTGCATTTTCCATCTTTGATTAGCCTGTCTGTCTCTCATATTAACATGGTTTGGCTTTAATAAACATGTGAAATAGCCATTATTATTGCAACTTATTATTTAATCAAGAGCTTCCTTGTTTTCTAATCTTCAAATAATTAAATATTTCATATTACAATAAAAAATAGAAAGTGTGTGACATCTTCTCTGCCATTTGTAAACAAACAGGATGTGCATTTAACTGTGTTATGGAATTCAGCAAATTTGTTAATAGCATTACCATTTTACACCCAAGTTTTGTGAAAATTTGGGTGCAGTCAAGACTCCATCTATTTCTCTTTGATCTAAGTGTTAGTTTTTACCATGCTGGGATCTCTGGCATAAGGGACAGTTTGGTGAACAAGCTTTTGAATGAAAACTATTTTTTTATTTATATTTCTAGAAAGAAGAAAACCCAGGCAGAAGCCAAGAGATTGTTATATATTCAGAAGGAACTAGCTAAGATAGAATCATTACTAAGCAGTGATGTTAGCATACTCCGAGACAAGATAGAGGAAGCAAGCAGAGATTTCAATGATGCTCAGTGAGTATGAGTCTCCACTGTAGACATTAGGGGGGGGGGGGGTGGGGGGGGGTAAGACGGAAAGGGAGGGGAGATAGAATCATTACTCAGCAATGATGTTAACATACTCTGAGACAAGATAGAAGAAACGAGCAGATATTTCAATGATACTCAGTGAGTATAGTGGGGGGGGGGTAGGAGGCGGGAAGGGGAGGGGAGATTGAATCAACTCAGCAATGATGTGAGCATACTCCGAGACAAGATAGAGGAAGCAAGCAGATATTTCAATGATGCTCAGTGAGTATGGTAGGGAGGGGGAGGGGGGTAGGAGGGAAGGGGAGGGGAGATAGAATCCCTACTGAGCAATGATGTGAGCATACTCCGAGACAAGATAGAGGAAGCAAGCAGAGATTTCAATGATGCTCAGTGAGTATGGTAGGGAGGGGTGAGGGGGGGGGGTAGGAGGCGGGAAGGGGAGGGGAGATTGAATCTACTCAGCAATGATGTGAGCATACTCCGAGAAAAGATAAAGGAAACGAGCAGAGATTTCAATGATGCTCAGTGAGTATGATATGGAGGGGTGAGGGGGGGGGGGTAGGAGGAGGGAAGGGGAGGGGAGATAGAATCACTACTCAGCAATGATGTGAGCATACTCCGAGACAAGATAGAGGAAGCAAGCAGAGATTTCAATGATGCTCAGTGAGTATAGTGAGGGGGGGGGGGTGAGGGGGGTAGGAGGAGGGAAGGGGAGGGGAGATAGAATCCCTACTGAGCAATGATGTGAGCATGCTCCGAGACAAGATAGAGGAAGCAAGCAGAGATTTCAATGATGCTTAGTGAGTATAGTGAGGGAGGTGTGAGGGGGTAGGAGGGAAGGGGAGGGGATATTGAATCACTACTCAACAAAGATGTGAGCATACCCTGAGACAAGATAGAGGTAGCAAGCAGAAATTTGAACAGTGCTCAGTGGATATGATAGGGAGGCGTGAGGGGGGGGTAGGAGGAGGGAAGGGGAGGAAATATTGAATCACGACTCGGCAATGATGTGAGCATACTCCGAGACAAGATAGAGGAAACGAGCAGTGATTTCAACAATGCTCAGTGAGTATCTTAGGGAGGTGTTGGAAATGGCTAGGAGGGAAGGGGATGAATATTTCGTTCATTCACCATGTTCACAAAACATTATATTAATGATTTCTTTTGTTTACTTCCATGTTTGTCAATGGCTATATTGGTTGTTGAAATTTTGAACCAGCAAAAGAAAATCTCACAGTGTGTAGAAATGTTTGATGTTAAGCAGTTAAATGAAATGACAAATTTCTTGCATTAACATGGTTAACATGATTGAGAAACATGAAATGGACACTTTCCAAGGTTTTGTCTTGTTTTCATGTTTTGCAGGCGTCGTTATCAAAAAGCTGAGGCAGAGTTCGTAGCAGCCAAGATCCATCTTCATAAAGCTTCTGAAATGAAGGAGGCCCTCACAGAACATCTATGCACCATTATCCACGAGAACGAACTCCGCAAAGCACGCAAGCTCGAAGAGCTTGTCAGCAAACTTGAAGTTGAAAATCTTGACGAGTTTGAGATTCCGGATGAAACGCCGCCTACCTCACCAGTGCCAATAACAGTCTCTCACCAGCAAGAGGTTACTAATCACCCCTCAAAGGACAATGGAACAGCCCATATATCCAGCAATAACTCAGGGAGCATGTCCAATCAACTGGAACAGTCCATCGTTTCTTCAGGAAGTTCCTCTGACAAACTTGATTCCCCAGCTGCACCTGACATCACGACTCATTCAAAAAGTGCTGAGCAAACTGATGAAAAGGCAAATGAAAATTCTGATAAACGTGAAGAGAAAATTGACAATGAAATAATTGTTTCAACAGTTTCTTGTGACCAAGGTGATAAAAATACAGTGACTAAAATTGAAGGTGACTCTTCAAGTGACCAGCCAGAGGCAGAGCAGCATGTAGAGATTAGTGGAGATCAGACATGACCACTGTTAGTCTTAATCCAGCTAATCCACTTTGTATGTTACCTACAAGGGGACTGTTTCATAAATGCTTTCATAAGATTATGCATGACTATAAGTGATTGGAATATGAAGAGCCAGATTATGAGCCAAATGTTTTTTGTTGATTTTTAACATACAGTCAAACCTGTGTTAGTGGCCTTCTGTGTATAGCAGCCACCTGCCTGTAAAGTGTCACATTTTGTGTCACCTTTATGTTTCTCACATAAATGTTTGTATTCAAATTGATTGAGCCTTCAGCTTAGTTCTTTTTTTTGTATTCCAGTCATTCATGAAATTGCTTGTTACTTAATGAACTCCTTCATGGAACACCCCAGGGGGCCGTAAGTTAAGAGTGACTTTAAGTATGACTAGTGATCCTTTATTGAGGTAAATGATATTCACCGTTAAATGTCCATTGATGATTATTTAGCATGTAAGAAAGGTTCACCAGTTCTTAAACTCGCTCTCAACTTATGAACAGCTTTATGAATCATCCACCAGGTAGGGAGATATTACAACATTTAACAGGGTGAATATCTATTTTGATAATACATTGAAGTACAGTCTATCATTTTTTTTATTTTGGAGATAAATAATTGATTTTTAGGTTTTATATCACAGGAAAATCCTAATTTCGAAAACCATCAATGAGGTGAAAAACAATATTTATCTTAGATAATTAGACCTGTGGTCTTTGTGGAAAGCTTCCCCCCCCCTTTTTTTTAGCTCATCATGTAATGTAAAACTACAATTATGGCTTGAAAAGCTACAGCTTTGGCTGTGGCAGTGCCAAGATTTGAAGTTAGAAGGGGGGGGGGGGCATGAAGAGCTAATATGAAAAAAGGATGCTGATGACAATTTCCTTTGATTGAGTTCCATTTAAACATAGTATATATGTTCAATAGACGATTCTCAAAATATAGAGATAGGATTTAACAGGATATCAATTAATAGATTGATTTGTATTTAAAATCAAAAGGATTTCCCATAAAATTTGAGATATGACATTGCCCCCCCATGCAATTATATACATTATCATAAATATGAATGTGAAATTAAAGTGCATGAAATGCTCTTGATGTTCAGAGTTAAATTGCATAGATTTTTTTAATGTAGATGGGATTAACAAAAGTGCATTTGAATTTAGTTTGATAAACTTTACATACAATCTGAGATTTATAACAACTCAAAGTGTTGGTCCTTATTTGTGTAAATAAGAAAGCAGATTCTTTAAAATAAGATTATAGAATTTCTAATATTATATACTAGTAGTATAGCAATACAGTATTATTTCATATAAAAGAAAATGATTTGGTATTCAAATAGGTTTTCATGAATCTATTTTTGTAATATGACATCATTATAGCGTCCAAGTTTAATGTAGGCTGAAGTTTGATAAACATTATACTCCTTTGTTGCTCAAAATCTAGTTGATATATTTTTAGTTTAGTAAACCAAGGATTATTAATTTGTATGCATATAACAAAAGACTAAGGTATTTTGAATGGGAACGAAAACGCAATAAGAATTTTACACCTTTACATATGAGAGTAATATTTCAATGAGTTTGAAATCCTGAATTATCATCTAAATCATGGATTCTAGAATATGATTCAGTTTCTACAATAAGTGGTTGTTGTGCCTACACATTTTGTGTGTCTAGTATGATACCTATTATGTTCTGTTACTACAATGGTATTATGATAGCCATATCTCATTCTTAAAGAGAAGAAATTCTTGATAAATATTTCATCAACACCCAAGTGCACTTTTAAGCAATATGAGAGGTGCGTTCACTTTGAATGGCCCTTTATCAATAGAGACAGTCACCATGCTCAGTAATCTTTTCCCCAAATTTAATATTTTGGGGTGTTATATCGTGAATCTGTTTGGCCTGGGAGAAATTTGACATAAGAGCAATAATTCACACATGTTTTGGCCATAATTTCATTTTGATACTTGTTCCCACTTTGTTAATTATGTATGTGCTAATGAGATTCAACACATGCACAGTTGACAGTTATTCATTTTGACTTTTCCCAGTATAAAATATAGTTAATTCAACCCATGTTCTATAAGCCACATGTGTTGGGGAAATGATACATCCTGGTTACATTATGGCCTGTAAGTTCTAGCTTTACATTTGAAATATTAATTTTACTTAAAATGTGCCAAATCTCTTTAATGACTGCAGTACAGGATTTTCAAAACAACAATGCTTCTTTAGTGTCTGTGGATTAATTTCCAGTGATTCACACCAAGCATAGCTATTCCATATTTTCTTATAGATTATAAAGAAAATGATTTTTCGAGACAAATAAATTTTCAAAGAAAAATCCTTGGAAAAGATTTGATTGAATATCAGAAACTGCAAAAATACTCTTTATTTGTGCTTTGCTCTCAGTTGACCAGTTTAGGCATATACAACTCTGATGCTGTCTGGTATTGTTTTGATATAAATCATCACTTTTTTGTTGCAATTTTGTGAATTATACATACTTTCCAAACCTGTATCTTTGTATTACAGGTTATGATACAATCCAAAATAAAAGATTGAATTTTAACTTGTAATATGTTATCAGCATCCTTGTTGGTATTATTTGTGAGTTTGATGATGAGTGGTAGATATGCAGAAGGGATAACATTGATTGCCATAAAGTGAGAGACTACCTGATGATTAAACATGAACTTGATGGATTAGCAAACAGTTTTTTTTATAAAAAGAAATTATGAACCCTCCAAAAAGGTAACATTTATCTCCCAGAAAACGTGACAAGCAAAAAAAAAGATGTTATCAACTCCAAAATTGGTCAAATTTTACCACAGAAAATGAGGGAAGATATTTTTGGTATACACTTTTCCAGGGGTAGGTCAATCATTCACAGGAATCCTTTAGCTAGTTGACAGTACTGACCTGGACCCAATTGCATAACGTTTCTACTATGGTAACTTTGCCATCCAATGTCAACTACCATGTTAAAGATGATCAATAGCCAATCAAAATCAAGGATTCCATTCAGTTACCATTGGATGGAGAAGTTACCATGATGGTAACTTTTATGCAACTTCAGGGACCCAGTGAGTATGCTGGTTAACAATTTAAAATGCAGCAAAATAAAATATCTGCATTTCATATCGCTGACTGTGAAAGATGACACAAATCTAATAGTTTGTGCATGTAGACTCATTGTAGACCCAAGATAGAGCTTTACCTGGATAAATGAAGTCAAGAAAATTACTCCATAATGGGATGAAGAAAAAGGTTCACACTTTTTTTGGGATATATATATATTATTTACAGATTTTTTTTCAATAGGCTAATTATGTATATAAAAAAATCAGACTTGCAATGCATTTTCGAAAAAAAATATTTTATTTAATTTAAAAAAGAGGTGGTGCTGGTTATTGAGGTACATATTGGCTATGAAATATTTCTATAATATTGACTGGCTTTGAGGGAGATACCATATATATTTCCTGAAGTTGTCTCATATTGCCTGAGTCTGACAAGGGCAAATGGGCATGCATACAGAGGGAAATAGGGTATCTCACAAAAAATAAAGCAAATCAATATTATTTATTACCCATAAGCCTGAAGCTGTATGATGTGTAATTCAAGCTTATTTGTAGCAATGCCTGTTTGCCTGATGACACTTCTAAATTGTGAGATTGAGGAAGTAATCCTGGCTAAGTAACATGATGTAAAGTGTAAACAGCACAAATGCGCATCATGCATGGCGCGCATGCACTTCATGCGTATATACACAAGTCTTGCACTTGGGTTTGATGAAATAGGTATACAGTCATTATGGACCGATGTTTTACTACATAGGCGTAATAGAAAAATAACCATAATCGTCGGAGGAGGGATATATGAATTATTGTGTCCCCCTTACATGTATGACTATATATTGTATAGTCATACAGCTGAATCCCTTGGCTTCAGTGGCCAATTGTGACACAGTAATTGTGTTGAGTTAATCTATCAGACAGACAAAATGCGTGTTTAGGTCCTATATCTTGTTTCCAAATTGCCTCATTCAGGTAATAATACCCCATATGGTAATGCATGCAGTGATGCAGTCATTCATTAATTCAGAGAGAACAGCTAGGCCTAGGTCTAGGATTATAGGCCCCTAAGGCAGGGACTGTACCGATATTTAGAAGCCATAAGGGCAAGATAACCTAAGGTAACGTCATTCTTTTTCTAAGTTGATTATGGAGATATTTAGAGCTAGCTAGATGGTCGTTTATTCATTTGTCAAGTAAAATCCATGTGCAAGTGTGCCCTGTGCACGGCTCAAATGCGTTTTTTTCCATTTTTGTTTGCTTCCGTAACATTCCCATAGAAAGGCGTGCTGCGGAGAAATTTGGATTTGGAAATTGACCGGGGAAATATTGTTTTTACTTGAGTTTAGAAGACAACGTTAAAATGTCAAAGAACAGAAAAGTAAGTGTATATTTGAAAATTCAGTAGTACTCTTTAATAATGTTATCGATGTATTGTGAGCGAAGCAGAGTAATGAAATGAATATGACGAATGCTTCGAAAGCTCGAAAGATGAAGAAAAGCGTTTCCTTTTCGGTCCCACGTACTCCTTTCCATGTTCGCCTATTTTGCTGCATGGTGAATCACTGAATGAATGGATATTTGTTTCTTGGAATCTTGAATCTGAACTGAATAATTGAATAGGGTCGAATTTCTGTCTTTTCACTCCTCCTGCTTAATGTTAACCTACTCTTTTCTATTTCCTCCATGGCCATGTCTACAAAGTTTAAAACTAAAGGCCTACAACAAACGCAACGTTATTCTGCAGGCTGCAGTGCATGTTTCCCAGTTTTTTTAGTTTTACTTTAGCCATTTTCTCAGGCAGTAACATAGAGTAGAGGCGCTGGTCAGCAAATTGGAATTGTCCCAGTTATACGCTACAGGGGCCGTCTCAGTTTTCAAAGATTTATCCACACAAGAAATCTAGAGAAGCTCAGTCAAGTCAAAGGTTCTTTCACCTGTACCTGTCGAGTGTCGAGTGCCGATATCAATCGAGTGCGCTAATCAAGTTTCATTATTGGAAGGCGCAAGTTGTGATGAATAGTCGGTGAACTCGGGGGGAGAATCGAGGTCACTGAATTTATTTTTAGCACCCTCAATCCTTGTAATTGCCGTCCGTGTCCCGCAGGGGTAAGTGAAGAAAAACTGTCTCCATAAGCAATGACAATTTAAATGTATTAAGACATGATTTGTCTTGGTTTATGAGGATATCCTTGTTTTCTGGGACAATTTTTGGACCAGCACCTCAACTGTTAGTGTCATGATTGTGTTGTCATTGACATCGCATTGCCATGACAATGCCTTTTTGGTTCTTCCTTTTTTTGCATTGCACATGCTTTAACTGTATCTCTTCATCAAAAAATGGCTTGTGATCATGGCTGGATGACGTGTAATAAGCAAAGTGTACATGTCAACTGCTGCGGCAAACGCTGTCTAGCTCTAGCCTGGGTGCACTAGATTGTTGTTTTACTTTTCAGTTTAATAATGATAATCGATCTAGCTGAAAATAATATTCTTATCATTTTTTTTTTCATCATCATCATGATCATCATTATTTGTGTGAAATATTGTTGTTATTAAAGAACTTGCTTGTATCTAATTTTAAAAGAAACCAGTGAGATACTTTGATACCAACAATGAGGATGGAGATGATGGAGAACAGCCCCAAACAGATTCCAAGAAGAATGAAGTAGAAAATACAGCATCAAAGAAGAGAGCTAAGAAGAGGAGACCAGACCAGGAGAGCTTAAGAGATAAAAAAGATCCATTCCCGGGCCCTGCTCCAATCAGCGATGAGACTGTTAAGAAGTACAGACGGGGAGAAAAAGCTACTGCTGTGAGTTAGACAATTTGATAAGAGTATCAAAGATGATTGAACTCTATTCATGGATTTCTATACCTAACTATTTTCTTGTCATACCAATTTTTAATTACTTTTAATTCCACTGTAATTGAATGATTTTGGAACGTTTAAATATTTTATTCCATTTTAATATAAATAAAGGAGGCAGGACTTACTATAGATTAATTTCCATGGATCTTCTTGTCGATGTTCCAAGAACCATCATTTTCTTCTCTTATTCATCATTGTTGTGTTTTTATTGTAGAAAATTTTATTGAAATTTTTGTCATCGATATCATTTCATACTGAGGTGTTTGCACCCTTCTTTGTCAATGTTCGGAGAATCATCAATTTCTTCTCGTATCATTGTTCTGTTTTTATAATAGTAGCTTTTATGGAAATTTATTATCGATATAATTTTATACTGTTGTGTTTACACCCTTTTTTGTTGTAGCAAGAGATGAGGAATTTTCGACACAGGACAACCATGAAGAGAGGTGAAGATAGGTTTGCATTGGCTGCAAAGCAAGCTGCAAGGAGCGAACTTCTACTCCCAGAAGAAACGGGGTAGGTCAGGTGGTAAACTGCCAATTCGTCTACTGCCAACTCATCCACTCACCACATGGTCTACTTTCATTCAGTCTAATGCCATTCCATCCATCAATATTTCATTTAACAACCATTTGGTCCAATAACCATTTGGTCTAATCATCATTTCGTCTAATCACCATGTGGTATATGACCTTTTCGTCTCATAACCAGTTGGTCTAATATCCATTTCACTTCATGCATTTTGCATAATGTAGTCCGATTATTTAAAATGATGCTTGAACTAAATGGCTATTGGACCAAATGATAGAAGACGAATTGGCATTAGACGAATTGGAAACAAACTGGTCAGGTCAGAGGTTTTAGCTGATAAGAATTTTTCAGTGAAAAAAATGATATTGGACATTGCTACATGAACATGAAAGAAAAGTACCACTTCATATCAAAGGTATAAAAGAAATGTTTGTCTGTAGTACAGAGTAGCCAAAATCTTTAGATGACTAGGAGCTTTAAACATGAATCACAGCATGATAGTCAGTACCATTATGTATAATGTATGTATGTTGCCATAGAAAACGTGTGTACTTTGAAAGTGGATTGATTTTTTAAAAAGACGATACATTAGCCAAATACTGCAATATGAATTTGAATTGAAAATTGTTTTACTTGATACTTGTCGTACCGACTCTTTTACCTGACTGCTAAGAAAGCACGAATGCCTGTGAGCAAGCAACCAGGGGACCAACGGCTTAAGGTCCTCTCCAAGGGACCTGGTAATGAGGATAAATGCCTTACCAAAGGGCACTAGCGCGCCACTTGGGAATCGAACCCGGGTCACCGAAATCCGAAACCCCCGCTTTACCGACTGAGCTATCGATTACTACTTGATGTAGTAATCCCTTTGGCAGCTCATACAGAAGCTATACTAGGATGATGAATAAGCTGAGCCACTGGAAGGCGTGTCATGAAGAGCAGAACTGGTGATGGATAGACATAGCAATTTTGTATATGTACAAGATTTAAGATTTCAGGTGATGGGAAAAAATTGAAGTTAATGGTACAATGATAGCTGCCAAAGTTTAGAACTCCTAATCAAATGACTTGCTCTTCATATTCATTTTGATTATATTGGGGTTGTGTGTTGATGCTTTATTTTACTTTCATGAACTTCAACGCGCTTATGATTTTGGAACTTTGATTGCTTTATATTTGCAAGGTTTTTAGAAGCAGATGAAGGCGAAGAAACATATGATGTCACCCAAGAAGAAATAAGAAAAGCTGTTGATATTGCAAGTGCTACCAAAGTAAGTTTATACCCGACTTGTTAATCAATGATTATTTCATTTTTGATGATGTGTCATTGTTTAAAGCAGGCGAAGGATTAAGAATCTGATCAATAATGAAAAAAATAGATTTCATCTATATTTGTAATAGATCAATCTGACCAAAGAGGAACAATGAAGTCATTGGCGGTCATCCAAACCGTTGTACCACACGTATGACAGTGCAAACCCATTTCAGAGAAAATCAATAAAAGTTACTTCCCGAGCCTTACAACATATTCATTGCTAGAAAAATGCATGATTTGAAAGACCAAGACAATTGCTTGACATTGGTATCCTTATTTTTACACAAAACCAAGGATCAGAGAAAATATTGCAAAAGAGCTCCATGCTTGTAATTTCGGTTTGAGCAGTTTAGATTTCCCCTGTACAAAAACTACAAAGGGGATACAAAACCCTGACCGTGATTTCAATGCGCGCGGTCAGTCAAAACGTCGTATTGCATTTCACTGGCAAAGTCAATGCAGTGCATATGGCTGATACGACAGTTTGGCAGACCGCGCACATTGAAATTGCGGTCAGTCAAAACGTTGTATTGCTCTGCTACAGTACATGTACATGTTTCCAATGGGAATTGCGCATTTTATTAAAAATTTGTATGGCATTGCCATGAAAATCCCTTCTTATATCAGAAACTAAAATAAATTTCTGCCTTGAAATTTAGTAATGAATGGAATAGGACTTGTACTTTCATTTTCTGCAAAATTCTCAAAATAATTTTTTTTTTGACCAATATTGACTGGTACAACAAATTGTCACAATCATTTCATGAATATGGAACAATACATTGTGAAAGCTGTTCCATTTGCATGCTACATAATAAATATAATATATGATACCGGGTAATGAAAATGACAAAAATAGAAATAATATTCGGTCCCTGAAACACACTTATTCTATTGATCTCTGTTCAAAGAGGTAAACATCGTGGCTGCCCTTCTTTTTTAAATGGCTCCAAAGCACATGGTGACTATGTCTTGTCTGTAAGCACAGACTTAAATTTGATAATTTTACAAATTATGTATTTTTTTTCAAATAACATGCTACGGATGAAGACTAGATTCCAAACTCTACGTCTGTGTTGAAGCAGCCACAGAACATGAGGGAATCTAGTCTCACTTCTTCAGACTCTTCATTATGCACTTTGCAATACCATAGGTCTGTTCTTGCAGACTACATATGAACATACTAGTACAGTAATATAATAATATATAGCATTTATGAAGCGCTGATTTATCTAGTTGCCTATTCAATGGCACACTATATATTACCCCGGCTGTAGCTCCAGCTGCTAAAGGCGCTTGGTGCATTCAAGGAATTAATCCTGCCGGATACCCATTCACCTCACCTGGGTTGAGTGCAGCACAATGTGGATAAATTTCTTGCTGAAGGAAAACAAGCCATGGCTGAGATTGGAACCCAAGATCCTCTGATTGAAAGATGAGATTCATAACCACTATACCACAACGCCCCCATCAGTACACCTACACATACTATGTACAAACTAGATATCCAAAAATTGTTTCCCATTTCTTTATATGAAACAATTACTTTACCATTTTCTGTCACAAAGCAATCTTGGACTTTCTCCTCATATTTACTTTGTTTCCTCAGAATTTTGAGCTGAGATTGGACCAGTTTGGCCCTTACAGGATGGATTTCACCAGGAATGGTAGACATTTACTTCTTGGAGGTCGCAGGGGTCATCTAGCTGGGATCGACTGGGTCACAAAGAAACTTCACTTTGAAACCAATGTAACAGAAGAAATCCAGGATGTACAGTAAGTGATTAAACTCATCTCAGCTAATAGTAGATGTGTTGCGGAGGAGTGGACAAGTATCAGGGCTATGAACCACAAGGTCCAGGGTTCAATTCCCATTGCAGCACTCACGTCATATGGCAAGGCATTTACATAAATTTTCATGTAATAGAATTTGAATGTAAAAATCTGCTGGTAACATGTAACTTTATCCAAAAAAAATAATCCAAAGGCAAATTAGTCTGAGACCTATCTGATGTTTTAGATGTAACAGTTCTCATTGATCCACAAAAAAAATTAAGAACAGTTGCCATTCTTCTGAAATAAATGTATGATATGGAATACTAATCTGGATGTTAAAGAGAAAGTAAGATTTGAAATCACTCTCTTGAAAAGGTGTATTTTGTTACACATCCTTGATCTACAGAGGCAATAGAAATGTGGAATGAAGATGAGTTGACTTAGCTAGCTAGCCTAGCCACTGGCCTGATGCACATCAGGGAATAATTTTGCTTTACAAATTTTTTGGTCATAAGAGAAAAGCTCTCAACTAAGTAATGTACAGTCTTATGTAAAAATATGCTACAGAAAAGACTTCATGCATAGCAGTCTTTCAAAAATGTGGATCGAATTGTGATGTGATACCAGGAAAATTATTCCCTGCACATCCAGGGACCAGAAGCACATAATGCAAATCGGCTTTCCTAATGAACACTTGCTTGAAAAAAAAGTACGCTAGTTGGGGAAAAATGCATGGCCCACGTAACAGTAGAAATGATGCATGTCATGTGATCAGCTCTCAGCCAATCATTTGATTGGGATTTCAATCCATTTTATAATTCATATTTTTCTTATAGATGGTTACACTTGGAAACAATGTGTGCAGTAGCTCAGAAGAAATGGATGTACATCTATGATAATAATGGGGTAGAGTTACATTGTATCAAGAAGATGCATAATATAACTCGGATGGAGTTTCTTCCTTATCACTTTCTACTAGCTGGTTGTGTAAGTACATGTAATCTAAATGATAACAACATTTCTTTCAATTCAATTCATTTATTTCACTCGATAAAAATAACATACCTACAGGTAAATAAGAAATACATAATGGCAAGAACAAAACAAAGTAACAAAAATGATAATACAGTAAATAGTGTACAGAACAGGCTTCGAGTGTGGACTGGCATTAAAGAGCTGTTAGATCTTAGAAGTTCCAGCCCAGTAAAGAAAGAAAAAAAAAAACATGGCTGATAGGAAGAAGTAGAAGAAGAATGATAAAGAAAGAAAATGAATTACTTGTAGGAAAAGAAGGAGGAGGGGGGGGGGGGGGGCAGTGGAGGAAGAGAAGGAAGTGTTAAAGGAAAGGAGGGATGGAGGAGAAAGAAGGACAAGGTGTAGGTGGAGAAAAAAAGGTGAGGAAGAGGAGGATGGGGAAGGAGAATAAGACAACGAGGAAGAAGTCAAGGAAAAGGAGGGGAGAAGAAAGGTAGAATGGGAAGAGGAGGAGAAAGAGAAAGAGAAGCAGAAAAGAGTAATAGAAAGAACAAAAAGGAAGAGGAGAAGGGAAATCTTAGAAATTATTTTATTTTTGTGAATTTCACAGTCCTTTTGAGGTTTGTACCGTGACTGATTAATTGACCTGTATTGCTTTTCTGACCTTTTACCCTTGACTCTTTGTTTGACCTGTAATCTGTGAAGAGGAAATTTTCAAGTATAATTATATATTTATCAGAATACTGTTATGTATGTTGTTGCTTATTATTATGTAATGTTGACAAATTATACTTGTATATACTTTTGTTATTGGAATGTAGAAGTCAAATCAAATCTAACCTTGATATCCCTGTGCTTGTTTCCCTACAGAGTTCATATGGTGGGTTACAGTATTTAGATGTATCTGTTGGTAAGCTGGTTTGTGATATGCCCACAAAGAGTGGCAGGCTTGATGTTATGACCCAGAATCAAAAGAATGCCATCATTCACCTGGGTCATCCAAATGGTGAGTGTCAAATTTTTCCTATTTTTTTTAAAGGTAAAGGCCGGTTGTGGTAATGATCTCAAAATGAGTTCGAACAGAATCAAATAAATTTACCGCCATAGTGTTTGTATAGGCATATAGAAATAAAAAATATGTGTCAAATGACTCTGGTAGAAAGTGTGTCATTGCTGCGAAATTAGCAAAAGCACAGAATTCTATCAAATGCTGGGTATTTTTCCAAGGAATATTAATTCACCGTCCCACATATGCTTTTCTGTGTTAGTGATCATCAGAATTATCGGTTTTCATGATTTCACAAAGATTAGTTTACATTAAATGTAGATCAATGATGATATTGTGACCATTAACCTTGATGACTTTTTCATGAAATAATTGTTGCTCCAGTTAGTTTCTTTTACCTTTAATATTTCCAACGGCCCATCTATTATATCCAGGCCCAGTTCTTGAAACTTTAAGAAATCAGATGTAACCCATGATAACAGTCAACATATTTTCTCATGAGAAATTGTGAATTTGGGACAAAGTGGTATCTCTTGTTTGATGTTTCCATATATTACATCACTGTTACCTGTTCTTTTGACATTGGTGTACTGGTTTGTAGGGTGGGTGTATTGACTCTGAATCTTTTCACAATTTTTATTTTACAAATCACTGATATGTATTTTCTAAATCTTAATTGTTTGAGAATTTCTTTTAGCATCTGGTTTATTTGAATTGAAGACATGCCAAACCTATGAAATAATATTAATATTTTCCCCCTCAAATTTGAGCCTCATTTATCCAACGGTAAACGTCTGCAATAATAAAAAATGAGTAAAATCATTATATTTGGTAAATGCAGCATTGCTGATTATTGCTGATTATTGCTCATTACTGACATTGATCATAGTATGATGTATCCAGAAAAACGCCATATGAATGTAGTCTCCAGTATTATAGACTTTAACGATATTTCTTTTTAATATATTTGTTGGGTTTCCTTGTGTGTTTCAGGCACTGTCACAATGTGGAGTCCTAATTCAAGAGAACCACTTGTCAAGATGTTATGTCATAAAGGAGCTGTCCGATCTATAGCTATAGATAAACAGGGAACGTAAGTACAGATGCCAATCCACCCAACTTAGGTGGTTAAAGGAGGCACTATATTTTAGGTCGGTCCATCCATACATAAAGAATTGATTAATATTCAATTAAGCTAATTATTACATATCTGCTGAAATGAATGAGTTTTGAGAGACGATTTGAAGAGTTCTGTGTTGTCATTTTCACCGAGTGAAGAAGGGAGGGAGTTCCAGATGCATGGAGCAATAGATGAAAAGGCATGGTCTCCATAGGTGGTGCTTAATCTGGAGATTTTAGCCCGATCGACCCTCGTCGCAATTAATCTCGAGATTCAAGAAACCCTGTCTCCACCATCGTAAGAAGAGCGATTCCTGCTCGAGTAAAGCATCGATGCATTGTGGTCTGACGCTGTGAATAAGATAATCCAGAGTGCGTCAGCACCTGCAAATTTATTTATTATTTGCAAAAATATTTTGCAAATAATCTTGAGATTATTAAAGCGAACTAGCGCAATAATTGCATCTCCATTACAAATAATCTTGAGATTGTTCAGATCTGGATAATTTGCTGGATTAGAAATAGCGTGTTAATTGAAAACTCGGCTGGTGTAGATGGCCCTCATATCCCTTTAGGTGTGTTTGTCGGACAAGTTGTAAGATCTGCCAACTTTAATTGATTGGCATTGGCTGAGAAGTGGCATTTCCTATGGTAACTGTTTGATATCGTACTTTATCGGATAAATTTCCAACAAGGGTCCTTTCATGATCCTGCATGAAATATAATAAACCCTCAAACCTTTGCATATATCCTGCCTTTTTCATGCCAATGTGAAATTAATAAATCTACTGTAATCAAAGTTCCAATATATTGCCATCATTTCTCAGGTACATGGCTACAGGTGGTATGGATAGGCAGCTGAAGATCTTTGATCTACGGACATACAAACCCCTGCAGGCGTACCAAGTATCGTTTGGTGCGGGTGAGCTGTGCTTCAGTCAGAAGGGGCTTCTAGCTGCAGCTTGTAACAATGTCGTAGAGGTATGTAGGATAGAGAACTCTTATCACATGGTGTTGTAAAAGTAAAAAGAAACGGGATGGATTTAATTAAATGATTGGTTGAAAAAGTATGCAAGACCAGACAGTTATTATTGTGATCATTTTGTTAGGAATATATTCATGGATACTTGGTCTTGCTTGACAAGTTGTTACTTATAAATACTATCAGTGAAATCATTGGTTTTGATGGTAAATTGCCAATTCATCTACTGCCATTTCCTCCACTCATCACATGGTCTACCTTCATTTAGTCTAATGCCATTCCATCCATCAACATTTTGTCCAACAACCATTTGGTCCAATAATCATTTGGTCCAATCACCAGTTCGTCTATAACCATTTCGTCTTATAACCAGTTGGACTAATACCCATTTTCTTTTGATTGATTTCACCCAATAACAATAATCCAATTAGACCAAATGGTTTATGGACTAAATGGCTATTTGATCAACTGGTTAGTAGACAAAATAGTGAGTGGACGAAATGGCAATTAGACCAAATGGATAGTGGAGGAATTGATGATAGACCAAGTGATAGTAGACGAATTGGCACTAGACCAATTGGAAATACACGTTTTGATTCCCTAGGGAGCACTGTTGTCATGGATATTGTCAGTGAATGGCAAGTTGTCAGCGAGGTAAAAGCTTTGTGAAAATATGCACACAGGAGCATTTCATGAAGAAGTATGTTAGTAATAACTGGAACAACATCCCCACTTTCATTAAATCATCAAACTCTTCAGATCAATTTAAGAAACTTTTAAAAACATACCTCTTTTCCGATTGATTTCTTTTGCATGTATTTGTATTGTAATTATTATGTACTTTTGTTTTTAAATCGTTTGTAAACGCTGTGATATAGTTAACTGTGGAGAGCGTACTAAATGCTAGTTATTATTATTATTAAATGTTATAAGCTACTGAAATCATTGCATCTGATTTGCAAAGTGCTAATTTATCAGTGACAATGATTTGACAAGATGGCACTCAAAGTCATACATACCCCTGGTGTATTGGATGATTTTCGCTGAAATCCATAGAAAAGATTTTGATACAGTACCCAAGAATCTACCCTTCAAACAATTGATAAAGGGTTTTGTAGCAAGGTCATGGGGAGCATTTCATATACGGACACTTGTCGGAAATTTTGTCCAATAAAGTATGCGCTATCAGGCAGTTACTGTAGGAAATGTGGCTTCTCAGCCAATGCCAATCAATTAAAGTTGGCAGATCTGACATCTTGTCCAACAAACGAAAAAGGTTGATGAAATGCTCCCAAGATCTCCTTCTTTTACTATTTTTCAACTCTGATTTGATTCCCTTTATTGTACATGCAGGTATACAAGGATTGTTGCCTCAGAACTCAAGATGCACCATACATGATGCACGAGCTTCGTTATCCAATCACCAATATGGGTTTCTGTCCTTATGAAGATGTTCTTGGTGTCTCTCATTTCCATGGTTACACCAGCTTGCTTATTCCAGGTTTGTAATTTAGCTTGATATAGTTGTGGATCGTATTACTGAAAAAAAAGTTTCATATCAAACGGTGTTTTTGTCTCGCCTGCATAGCAGATCAAGACTATTGGCGCCGGTTTTCCGATGGTGGCGGCATCAACATTGAAATCTTAACTGAAGGTTAAGTGTGTGAAATTACATCATAACTTTGAAAGTATATGGACCTAATTTATGAAACTTGGACATAAGGGTAATCAAGTATTACTGAACATCCTGCTTGAGTTTCAGGTCTCATGACCAAGGTCAAAGATCTTGCGGCCAATGAATTTTGATCATGTTAAGGGAATCAACATCAAAGTCTTAACCTAAGGTTAAGTTTTTTTTTAAATGTAATCATAACTTAAAAAGTTATGAACCTAGTTCATGAAAGTTTGGCATAAAGGTGATGAAGTATTGAAAATCCTGCGTGAGTTTCAGGTCACATTGCCAAGGTCAAAGGTCATTTAGTGTAGATGAACTTTGGCCATGTTGGGGGTATTTGTTGAATTACCATCATAACTTTGAAAGTTTATGTATCTAGCTCATAAAAGTTGGACATAAGAGCAATCAAATATAACTGAACATCCCATGTGAGTTTCAGGTCTCATGACAAGGGTCATTTTGGGTCAATGATCTTGGGCGGTGTTTAGGGTATTTGTTGAATTACCATCATGACTTTAAAAGTGTATGGATATAGTTCATGAAATGTGGACAAAGGGGTAATCAAATATCATTGATCATCTTGCACAAGTTTTAGGTCACATGATCAATGTCACATGTCATGTAAGGTCAATGAATGTAGTATGATATTATTATATGAATTCTGTTTTTTATGAATGATTATTTGATAGTTGTTTTCAAATTCAGCACTGCTGCTATATTGAATTGCGTAATGCAGACAAGACTGCCAGAGGCGCTCCACTTGTCTGTTAAAATCATTAAACTTCCACCATCAATACACAAATACCTTCAGAAACTAAAGGTGTAAACAAAAATTACATTGTATTACAATGGTTTTGACTCTTGCCTTCCTCACTGAGGGTTATGGGTTCGAATCCCAGGCATAGCACAATTTTCTTCAGCAAGAAATTGATCCACAATGTGCTGCACTCAACCCAGGTGAGGTAAATGGGTACTGGGAGGAAGTAATTCCTCAAAAATCTGAGCACCCAAAGCGGTAGACCTGCATATCTGGGGTAATATAGGAGTGCCATGAGCACCCAACAAGGTGGATAAGCACATTGTGAATGCTCTCTGTCATTATTATCATCATTATTTAAATCCATACCAAAATTAACTGCAGAGTGGAGGACGAGTTGCGATATTTATAACTTTTTTTTTATTATTTGTGCAGGTGCTGGTGAGGCAAACTTTGATGCACTAGAAGCTAACCCATACCAGAATAAACAACAGAGAAGAGAATATGAGATCAAGGCTCTCCTAGAAAAGGTATTTATTTACTCCGCCCCATAACATTTTGAGCCCAATGTCACATGATATATGAATTTGTGTTATTATAGCAAACATAATTGACAATTTAACTAAATTCAGATTAACCCTAATTCTCCCGGGGGAGGGGGTGGGGGCATAATGCCCCCTCCCTCAACAATTTTTGCGATATATCTGCCCCTGAACCCCACCAGGGTCTTAGTCTGAGCCCCGGTCGAATCTCCGGCAATTGGTCATCCAGATTTTACATTTCTAAATGTTGGCAGGTATGCTTCTGTCAGAGACTAATTTGTATACTTTCAACAATGTTTATTTTAACATAATTTACAGCTCGATGATAATGATATCTATTTGTTTCTCTCTCTCTTTTTTGTTGTTTCTTTTTTAAATTAGATTCAGCCAGAGATGATCACATTAAATCCAAGTCAGATCAGTGCTATTGATAAGGCAACCATGGAACAGAGACTAGCTGAGAGAAAGGAAATGTTTGTAAGTATCTGTGCAATGCTGTTACACCTCAAAATACAATATGCATTTTGGGATTGTTTTATTTCTTAGTAAAGGCTGTATTTAACACTTTGGAAAAGGTCCATGTGATAATCTGAAAAAAAATCAATCCTAGGTTTGACCGTAGTCTAAAGTATCATTTTATTTGACACATCTATGGAATGTTTGATTTCATAATAGGCCTACTTCTAATAATTGGCAAAGATAATGAATGTTCCAATTAATTCAGTGAAATTCATTGTACTTCTGTATTTTTCTAGTCTCATGTCATGACACTTAATATTTGAACAACTTTTGTCACAGTGTTAAGGGTTAGAATTATTTTTACATGAATGTTTTCATATCTGGCACTCCATAAATGTATGGTATAAGTTAATCCAGAGTTTGAAGGCTATCAGAGTACTGTAAAAGTGGAAATTTTCGCGGATTTCGCGGCAAGATCGGCGAGCGCAAACTTATGAGCATCTATTTTAATGCAAGTTTCGAATCGCAGTTCAATAGCGTGTATAGTTTTGGCAAAGAGACTGCATAATTTGACCTATAGCTAGAGGGTGACATTCAAGCAAGCAAGCTTGAGCTCCAAAATCACATGCATCACAAGAATTTGTTCCAATTGCGGTCATTTTTTTAACAGTCACAGATCGGTATTTAAATTATGATTTTGGTTGAAATATAAAATGTTTTTGCTGTTTGACTTTGATTAGTGAGTGTTTAGATCTGTTTAGTTTTTAAGAAGACGTTGGGTCGATCGCCAAGGCTTGATTGATCTCATGCACTTTGAATAGCCGTAATCCTCCCGGTCCTTACCCGGTGCTCGGCCATCCATACCAAGTATGTTTCTAAGCCGCCAAGCGTGAAAAATTAATCCCGCAAAAATAATAGTACAGTACACTGTACCATCCAATATCTTTAAGAGTGTAAAATACTTTGCATTTTGGGAACTATTTCATTTCTTATTAATCACTGTTTATTACTTTGAAATACTAATTAAAGGACTTAAAAGCATTTGAGGGGCATTTCATCAACATTTTCCATTCTTGATTTTGATTGGCCAAAAATTAAAATTACTATTTTGACTGTTAGATAGAACAGATTTTGTCAGTTAAAATTACCAACACTCTCCTGACTATTAAAGCTTTTCATCCATTAAAAATTCCATTAAAAATGAGTTCACTCTGAAATTTATTTTATTGTGATAAAGAAGGAAACTATTCAAGAATGAAAATTGAAGGTTTTCAGAAAAATGCATGAATAAATGAAAGAAAAAAATTGCAAAGAACGCAATGAATGAATAAATGAAGGTATTATAAATTTTTTAATTATTGTTTTTTTCTTTTGGATCATGTAGGGTGTGGTACCTCCACCCAAGTTTGAGCCTCGTCACAAATTAAAAGGAAGAAGCAAATCAGGGAGGAGAGAAAAGAGGAAACAAGGTGTCCGAGAAGAAGAAAACAGGGTAAGACAAAAAATTTAATTTTGAGTAATAATCAACCTTTTTGTGCATCTCATTCCCAATTTCTCTATATTTTTTCTTTTTTTTTTCTTCACTTTGTGTATATACATGTACAGCTCAATTAGCCATGACAGTTTGAGATTATTACAACACTTTATGTGAACAAGAAAACACAGATGAATGACTTCGAGACAATCCCAAATATGGGCAAACATATTAGATGGATGGAATCAAAACGGCCATAACCACCACTATATGGAAAGGCCACCTGTCTGTTGACCACATACTTTTCTTGTCAATAACATTTTCCAATTAATTATGTAAAACCTGTCCAGAAAAACTATTTACTTTATATGAAGACCACTTTTTTTCTTGAGGGGGGGGGGTGTGAAATCTCCCTAAAGAGTTTTCCTGGCATGTTCGTGGGGTGACTTGCAGATAGATTTAACGATTTTGATACTGCATGGGGGGGGGTGATTGTGTTCTTGCTAGATAAAAGGTAACTTATCTTTGGTTTGGGTTTTGAGGGAATGCTTGGACATATATGATGCATGTTTAGGAATTTGTGACTCAAACAAATAGAATAAAATCAATAGAATTTATTTGTGGCTTTGGCTTTTGTTAGGATGAGACATATATCGGTAAATATATTTTTTTTCGCTACCACTTGCCTCATTCATTTTTTTTGCCTCTCTTCTCTTTTCTCTCCCCCATTGTCTCTTCTCCTTTCTTCTACCCCATCGTCCTCTTTCTTGCGCATATCTCTCTATTCACCGACTACACAGAGCAAAATTCAAGAAGCTTCCTCAGCTGTGGAGAAGGCGGCGAAGACCCAAGACAGACCTCAGTTCAAGTCAGCATTGGACAGATTTAAGAACTAAGGCCATGATCAAGAAGCACAAGCAATCCATGATGTCATCACTTCTTCAGTACAGGCCTTTTATAAGTGTTGAAAACTTCTCATGTTACTTCATCGCCATGGAAACTTGTTATCAAGAGAAGTCTGTGGCTCTAACCCACTGATTGATGATTGCACAAGAACTTCTCATTTGGAACCAATACTGTGCTGTAACATTGCGTAGATCTTTGACATCACGATTTTGGTACTTCCATTGAGTGATTTCAGATTGTCTCGTCAAGCTCCTATACCTAATACCTGAGCTAAGAGATGATTCAATCAATGTAGTGAACCCAATGACCAGCTCCATTTTAAAAGGATGGCCAGACTGAAGATATTTCTATCTCAATATATAGAGTAAAATTCACAGAGCAAAATGCTGAAAATTTGATCAAAATCGGATAACAAATATCAAAGTTATTGAACTTTCAAGATTTGCATTATTCCAGTGAAACAGTTCTAGGCATGTCGTCATGAATATTCATTAGGTAGGCTGATGATGTCATATCCCCACATGTTCTTTTGTATTTTATTATATGAAAATAGGTTTATTAAAAAAAATCTTCCAAGAACTAAAACAACTGGATTGACAACTAATTAAGTGCATTAGTTATTTATTGCTGCAACTTATTTCATCATAACAGAGACACATCACTTACATATGCATCAAAACATGAAACATTTATGATTTCATGTAATAACGTAAGTAAAAAGAAAGTGGGGATGTGACATCATCAGCCCACCTAATGAATATTCATGACGATGTGCATATAACTATTTTCACAAAATATTTATAAAGTTTAACATTCAATAACTTTGTTATTTGGTATCAGATTTTGATGAATTTTTTAGCATTTTGCACTGTGAATTTTACTTTATTTATTTAGATAAAGATATTTTCAGCCCGGACCATCCCTTTAAAGATAATGAAAATAAATTAAGTTGCAGTAAACACTGATTCCATGAGAAAGTCTGTAGAACCAACTGAAGGGTAATTACTACTACATCATCGTAGATCTAAATCTGGTGCATATTCATAGACTGAACTTTGTGAAATCCTGAAATCTAAGCTTAAAAAGGATAAGATCCCCAACACAGATAAGATTATGTGGCCAGTGTTTTATTATTGCTTGGAAAAATAGTCAACATTTGACTCAAATCCAATTCTTATTTTGCTGATTTCTCAGCAATCACACAATTTCTTCCTGAATCCTTTGACACAAATTTTTTTATTTATGAAAACAGAAACTCAGATGGTCATTTGATTGGATTTTGTTCTAAAATATCATTTTAAAATCATTACAACAACTTACATTTATCTTCTAAATTTGGAACTGTAGTGATTAAAAAAAAGATTATCCAACACCAAACTTGGAATCACCCGTAGTGCCCCTCAGCAGGAGGCCATGTCTTCTCAAGAAGATTCTTCTTCTACCATCTTTATCTCTTGCTGATTTGGTTTTTGTTATAGAAACAGTGGATAGGAGAAGAGAATAAGTGGATAGGCGAGAAAGTGGAGATTTGAGAGTAGAGTATTCTTTCTTGAAAATAGTCCTGAAAAGGACTGTAAACCAGAAGGAATCTTGAGTGAGAACAGCTTGAGTAGTAGAGCTGATGAGGAGATGCTGGCTTGAGTCGGCGAGTAGAGATGATGTGTAGTAGAGAGACTCGACGTTTCGGACAGGTTGACTGTCCGTCTTTATCTCGATCATGCTTGATATCAAATGATAATTTGTCTTTGGTGAATGGGCAATGCAGCATTCAACCCATTGACCACGTAATCTACAAGTGGTGTTAGTCAAGTAGGTAGCAAGTTTTAAACCGCATGGGATGAGGTCAAATGGAAATTAAACAAAGTGGCAATTTAGCATTGCTTCATCTATTGAAACATTGTTGAATTGATGAAACGATCATGACAATTATAAGTTCTATAAATGTTGTTTTGGCGGATCCCTGGTCTTCGTAGCCAACATCGATGCCATTGTTGATTTCATTGGAGGCGTGTCTCCGATCATGGGTGTGGTCGTTTCCATAGCAACTAGCTTTGTTCCCTGCCTCTTCTGCCGAAGTTGCTTATCCGTGCATTGTCCCCTATAGCACCACTGTCGGCAAAAATGAAGAAAATTAAAATGATTTCACTATGAATGTCCAATAAACATAGCATACTAAACACAGCAGAGTGGATATCTCCTTAAAGAGAAATGCCAGTAGTTGCAGAAAACACTGATTTCATGAGAAAGTCTGTAAAACCAGGCTTAATTGTCAGTATATCGAGGATCTAGATCTGGTACAGTTACATAAACTGAACTTTGTGAAATCTTGAAATCTACGCTGAAAAATGTCCACACTGAAGATCACAAATACAGATAGGCACACGTGGGACAGTGTATTATTATTGCTGGAATAAAGACCCGACGGAAGTGACCGAATCCGCGCTTATTTTGCTTATTTCTCAGCAATTACACAATTTCTTCCAGAATCCTTTGGCACATATTTTTTATTCATAGAAACAGACACTTGGGTGGTCATTATATTAGATTCTGTAAAATGTCATTTTGAGATCGTTACCAATACTGGAATTTATCTTTAAATCCATTGCCTTGTCACACCGGCAAAGCCAAGTCCAGACTGGCCATAACTACCTTATTTCCAATGACATATCATCGGTTAGTTTGGAGTTGGTTTTGTTCTGTGACTGACTGTGATTGACCCACATTGATCGAAATCTATGGAAACTAATGATTATAAAGGAGTAGTTGTATTAAATTTACTGCTTTTTATAATTACAGTTTTGTGTGTTTTTTCATTTCTGTCAGGATACCTTTTTTTCACTGATGCTTTTATGAAAAAAATACAGTTATGAATACTGGCCATAGTACACTGCAAGATGAAGATGGATAGGGAGAGAGAGAGGGGGGGAGAGAGTGTTGGTGGAGAGAGTTATAACAAACAAAAGTGGGAGAGGGCCTTTTTTATTTCTTTTTTTTTAAATATAGAAATGGGGGATCATTTTTTAACAGTGGATGCAATAAGGATGGGGGGGGGGGGTTGGGGTGTCCGAACACTTTAAAATTTTGAAGCCTTCCTTTTGGCTTTGGATTACACCAAAAATATGAATTCAATAGTTTCAATCTTCGTCAGTTTTGTTCTCTATAATACTGCACAACAGTTTATACTAAAAATTGATGGAACTTTTCTCGTGAAATTTTTCAAATGGCTAAGATCAGTCGTCCGGACACACAAAAACTGGGTATACTTCCTTATCAATTGACAGCATCTGAGTTAAAATTGTGGTTAGATTCTGTGTTAGGTTATGGTAAGACATCAATAAGACGTACTTATAGTACCTTGTTTATTGCACATGGTGTCCCGTCAAGAGGAGGCCGGTTAGTCTTGACACATTTCATCTTTGACGGCTGTAAACATCTCAAATGCTGGCAAAGATTCTGGGCAAGCCATGTTTGAATGTAAAAAAGTAAAATTTATTACTAATTGCATGAGGAAAAACACAATTTGATTTGACCCATCCATTATTGACTAAGGTGATATGAAATCATGTTATAAGAGTCTTGTTTAGGAATAAGAATCATCGAGCAGAATGTATACTGCACTTCTCTGGGGGACGGTTTCATGAAAGTTGTCGGCACTGCCAAGTTCAATTTCTCTGACAGAGGCCAGTGCCTCTCGGCCAATCAACACAAGGATTTCACTGAAATGGTCAGCACTGACAATCTAGTCATTGGTTTAGTACTGAAAACTTTCATGAAATACCCCCAGTTGTATATCATCTTAAGATATGTAAAAGATGAAAATTTATGTCGATTGAAAATTTCATATTTTATAGCTGAGTGATAAAAAGTGATTTCAGAATCCAAGATTTCTAGAACATCTGCCGGAACAGAAAGCCTACCTCTCTCTTTCCTATTGGGCAAGCTACAGCACCCCTTCCCAGTGCTATCTGGCACTGATGATCTATATCATAGGACTGGCCTGGGAAAGTATCCGTGGTCAACGGAAAAGAACTCTTAGCAGTTCGGTTCTGCAAACATCGAGATCGTGGCAATCTAAAATTGGAGTTGTGAAAATGATAGTGGTAAAAAGACCTACAAACCCATAAAAACAATTTCTTCTAGACATTCACTATTGCAGTTATATACAGGTGTTACAATGATTATGCATAATTCATGAGGGATATAATTTGACATTTTTACTGTCAGGTAAGGAGCAATTTTTTTTTACACTTATAATTAGGAGAGACAAGTATCACTAGTATATTGTCAAATTCTGTGTTACAGTTCTTGTTGCAAAAAAAGTTTATGCTTATTTAAAAAAAAAAAGAAGCAACATTGCAAATCCATTCCAGGTATGCTGGTGCTGTTGCTCAGGCCCTGTCTTCAACTTTTTATCTAAGAAAAATCTGAATGTCAAAAAATGTCAAAATTTCATTAAAATGGTATCTTTCTTATTTTTACTGTGCTCTTTCATGCTTTCATAGCAAAGAAAAAAATTCAGTTTATATATTCCCAGACAGTTATGAATGACCTCAGATGAGCTGATAGATTGGACCTGTAACATTTCTGGAGATATGCGTTGCAATTGGCTATCCATAGTTAAATCACAACTTATAAGTAAATCCGGAGTTCAGTGTATGGGCTTAGAACAATTTTCTTTTTTCATCTTACTTGAGATATTCCAAGAGGGACTTGATGCTGCAGGTAGACCATGCGACTGACTGGACTCCACTTACAGTATAACCACTCATTATGTTCATCCGATCTCTACATCCATTAAACTCACCATCATGATACATACCAAGTCTGCAAAAAGAAACAAAATAAAAGCCCCCCAAAATATAATAATGGACCACTGGGTCCTTCAGATTCTGTCAATTTCTTTCTTTTTTTTCAATAGGACCTAAGAATAGGATTGCCAGAATATGAATGATCGATGGTTGAGATTTGGGTTCTATGGGTTTCCTCTAGCCCCCATTCATTCTGGCAAACGTATTCATGGGCTATCATGGGAAGAAGTGGTTGACAAAGGACCCAATTATCCATTCTACAGTATAAATGCAAATGACATGTTCAGTATTTTCAATTGGAATATGAAATACATATGGCTAATTTGAAGGAACAAACAGAATCATACTTTATTATACTTCTGCAATCTTTTTTTTTTAATTGATAAATTGAATATATTTAGGATTTTTTTTTCCGCGAGCGAAGCAGTTCGGATAAAATTTCAAATCTGAAGTTGTGAAACTCTGTTTTTGGTCAATTACTGTTAAAAGGGCATCGTTGCGAGAGCTCAAGCTTTTGGACGTTTTATGTATTAATAAGACCTGAAAAATAAACATTCCGGGCAGTCGTTGTTACGGAAAGGATGTGTATCTAACTAAAGAATTGACGAAAGTGAGCTGAAGTTTTTAATATACTGACAAAAAACGAAGCTGGTAAGGACTGCATTTAGTGACGGATGAATAGATATACATCTTACCAATCGAAAAAATGTGATATTCCAACCTGAAAACTGGACATTCTAAGAATTTTTTGTAACCAAGAACAGAATAAGTTCCGTACTAAACAATAATTGATGCGAGCGCAAAGCGCGAGTCAAATATTTTGTGATTTTCTACTTCAAAAAAAGTTATTTTATTTTGAAAAAAGGCACATATAATTTTGATAAAAGGGCATTATTTTCATACTGGGATTTTTTTAATTATTTTTTTTCGGGGGGGGGGGGCAAATGCCCCCTGCCCCCCGGTTCCATCGCCCCTGCTTATTCGGTAGATGCGGATACAAGGCCCAAGATTAGTTTATAGAACGAACATAGGCTCGAGTGCTAGTTTCATCACGAAACATAAAAATCATGCATTTAATATAGTAATATATAAATATAAAGGAATGAATTGATAAGTCGAGGGAAATGCAAATGTAAAGTGAAATTTGAAAAACATGAAATGATAAAGGAATGAATTGATAAGTCGAGGGAAATGCAAATGTAAAGTGAAATTTGAAAAACATGAAATGTTAGAGCCCTATGTTAAAGAAGAAGAAATACTTACAAGTGTCCTAGTTCATGGGCTATTGTTATCGCTGTGCCCATGGGGCTAGTGTCTTCGATGACAGCGCATTGGTAGCCCGTTTCACAAGCCCCATGTATGTAGGCTAGCCCTGTTGCATTATAGTTATTATCAACGTGTAGGTCTTCTCTGAAAGCAAGTTGACAAATAAAATGTTTTTGTTGGTGATTTTAAATTTCGTGATAAATTTCATGCATGCCAAAGGTAAGTTTTCTCACAACATGCAAATAAGACTATGTATTAGTATTTTTTTCATTGACATACAGGCTGTTAATTGAAATATTACCGTTTACATTTATGTTAATATCTTTAATTGTTAATTTCACCCTGTCAGCACGGGGGGGGGGGGGTCAGAAATGGTTTATATATAAATTGACCCTATTCTTCTACATGAACCCGACAGACCTATAGTTTTGAAATTATTATTATGGTCAAGTATCAGAAATAAGTATAAATAACTTGATTTACACAGTGGATTTGTGATGAGTTCTAATCATTCTTCTTCAGGGCCCCTTAACATAATTTTGTTAAATTTTACATTTGAATATCGATGAAATTTTGAATGCTTGTGCACATAGTTGAATTAATTAATGAAATGAAATGAAGGGAATGAAAGGGAAGAATGGAGGTACTTTAATTCATGCTTCCATTACCATTATTTTATCAATATTTGGCCCAGGTGGGTTAAGTCGGTTTTTTTTTTTCTAGTCATACCTTGTGATTAGAATCAGAGCATCAAACTCCTCTCCAGACCGGTACCTCCAATCATTCTGCCAATCCTTGCAGAACTTTCGGAGAAGATGGATTGCATCGGCTTCGATGGGTAATAACGATTCCTGTCAATTGAATTTGAAAATGGTCTTTATTAATGATAATCAAACATGCTTATAACTGTGTATGGTATAGGCGGCGGAAGCGGGGAGGATGGGGAGACGTGTCTCCCCTAAATTTGAGGTGGGGGACGATCACCCCTAAATTTGTTTAACCTTTTTTTTTGGGGGGGGGGGCTTGTCAATTTTGTTTCCTGCGTCCCCCCCATTTTTTTTTGGTGGCATCCCCTCAAAGTTTTGGCTTCCGCCGCCAATGGTGTAAGGTGTAAAATTGTACGTCAAGTTTGGGGTAGAAATTATATTAGTTCAAGGCTGCAACACAATCATCCTGTCTGATCAGTCACCAAGGTATCAGGGGAACTAAGTGAAATTATATGAGACAAAAATAAATCGAACTGAAACCGAAGAAGTCTGGTAGTGCACTCAGGCTAATTTAATAGACCGGTTTACTAATGTAGTCAAATTTACGGATGTTTCTTCCCTCGGGGACCAGTAACGAGTTATTCCATTAACCTGTAACAATGGTATTTCAATACTTGGAATCCACTTGCATACATTAGTTGTTGCTATGTCGGGCAAACCTCAGGCAAGCTTTCCGGTTGTTAGGGGCAACCTTTGTTAAACTGGTATGCATAAAATTTGGATATGTTAGTAAACCGTTGAACGGTTTAGTTGAACGGTTTACTAACATATCAAAATTTTATTTACCGTTCTACTGCTGGGCTACTTTGCCTCAGTAAAACTCATATCATAATAACGGAATTAACATATATTCAAATAACATAAAATCAACCAATCAAAATAAAAAAAATAGAGGAGCCAACTAAAAGTGTAGGAGTCCATTTCATGAAAAAAATAACCAATAAGGGATAAGAAGGTGAAGATGTCTGGGTAATAATACGTAATAATGGGAATAGAAATTAGAGCGTCAGTGTGGGATGGAATGAGTGGAAAATCTGAATAGAAAAGGAATGAAGATGACAAAATGGAATAAGAGGAAAGGAATGCATAGTGGAAATGACAGCTGAATATAATAAACTCATTTAGCCTAAGTTCAGACGGCAAGGGCAGTGCTGAAAAGAAATGCAAATGAACTCGAGTCGAGACGGAACAGAAATGTAAAACAGCTGATGAAAATAGGAAATAAAAAAAATTAACAATCCTACAACTGTCTCACATGAAAAAAAAAACAGCCGCATATGGAATATTCATGTTTAAAAGTTTGTATTGGCACAATAAATGACATAGTAAAAACAGGAAAAACGTTAAACAGGCTGTACATAAAAAAGCTCATGCAATTTTAGGTGAAAGCATATAGGACACTAGGACAGTCAATGAATGTAACATGATATGAATGGCAGCCTACATTTGAAAATGGCCGACTTGAAGAAGAGGAGACTGGAACTTTATTTTAATGACAAAAGTGACTGTATTGGGGTGACCATGTCCATTGCCTTTCCTAGTCGACACACTCATCTTTTATTGAGTATATCAACCCCCCCCCGAAAAAAATCATGTTGTTCTTGTTTAAATTTGTTGAGAGATGTTTTACGACGAAAGTAGGTTTGCATTTTTTATTTCAGTAATTTATTTACCAGTACATTTTCATAAACTGCGGCATTCGGTTTTCGACATGGATAGGCGGAGTGTCAACAAACTTTAAATAAAGGGCCCTGTTAAATGACATATCAAGAAAATTAAGAAGGGTGGAAGAAGAAGAAGAAGAAGGTGAAGAAGGAAGAAGGAAAGAGCAAAATAATTACCTTCTCATCCTGAAGTAGGATAGTCTTTGTAATCCTAATTTCAATTTTCACACCAAGTCTTGTTACGTCATTCCATAGATCAGCTGCCTACATGAGAGCATACGAGGGAGAGATCAGCAGAAATTATTGTTTTACCTCTTTGCAAATATCATTAAAGTCTCAATTTATTTAACAATTAAAAATTCGAATTATGAAACATACAACGCTCAAGTCTGAAGCCTGTCTCGCCAGTAATAAGTACACTGCTCATTTTAATTGTTTAGTAATCAAAATAGATAAATTTTGACTTTACTTATATTAATTAGAGGTTCTCTTGGAAGCAGACATGCCACATTTTACAACTCCTAAGAATGTTCTGTAATCTGGTCCAAAGTGGATCACATGATATTCAGCAAATTGCAATTTGGCATCCAAAATGCACTATCCTGCACTCTGACGTCAAAATGCAGGATAGTGCGAGGTCTGGAATTATCTAGAATTATCTAGATTTTAGATAAAATATAGCATTTTGAAAAACTTAGTAACATGGGGGAGGGGGGGAGTATAAAACAAAAAATACACGCATTCTTGTGGATAGAGGACCTAAATAATGAACTCTGTCCTCGACCCGCCAAATGGATATACGGCACTCGGTCCTGCGGACCTCGGTGTGGTACCGTATATCCATTGGCTCTTCTCGCACATCGGTCGGTGAATTATCATTTGGTCCTGCATGCACGCGCTTACGTGCATTGTTTGTATTATGTACTTCCCTTATTTTATTTTATTTATTTATTTATTTATTTATATATTTATTCATTCATTTATCTATTTACTTATTCATTCATTTATCTATTTATTTATTCATTCATTTATCTATTCATTCATTTATTTATTTACCCAGTAATATATCAGCAGGTAGTGGGTAGTGGGCTTTGCCCACTACTTCAGGGCGTGACGACCCTGCCTGACACGAGTCCCGGGCTCAGCTGGCTCCGGCTGACAGTACCCGGTATGGGCCCCTTAATCCAGGGTTACGGATACCCCACTGCCTTTGGGGTCACCTAATTTGTTAGGAGAGGCTACGGTCTGGAGATTTCGCTGTTGCTGTTCTAGGACACTAGACCAATTCAGATGAACTCTAGATTTAAAGGGTGGGGCCAGGCTGCGCATCCTGTACTCCACCTTAAAACTTCAGTGCGCAGGCAGGAAGACTCAGCTTACTGCAACCAAGAAGTCCTGCAGCGATGAGAAAGGGGCGAATCCGGCAGGTGTAAGATGACGCTGGCAGCCGCAGTTCCAATCTTACATGCAGGCGGCATAGGATATTGGTCGTCTCGATGTTGACCCGGAGATGACAACATCACCCGGCACACCCTATGTGACCAAGCAGCCCTGTTTAGGGAAAGCTCTGCTTGCTCCAATCCGGAGAGGGGCCTAGAAAAGGTGGCCTAAAGAAATGCTCATCTTCAATATACCCAGTTGGTTTACCACGGCCAACGGGCATCTTACCTTGTGGTCGAAATCAAATGAGAGCAAAAAAGTTATCAACAGACTCTAAAATGAAGAACATGAATCTTGCTTGTTGGAATGTTAGGACCTTACTAGACAACAATGCTTCTAATCGCCCACAACGAAGATCTGCACTCCTAGCCCATGAACTTCGTAGACTTGATGTAGACATAGCAGCCCTTAGTGAGGTTCGCCTCCTCGAGCAAGGTAGCTTAATTGAACAAAATGCTGGCTATACACTATACTGGTCTGGCAGACCGTCAGGCAGTCGTCGAATTCATGGCGTTGGCTTAATGATCAAGAACTCTATCGCCTCTAACCTTTCAAGTTTGCCAGTTGGCCACTCTGAACGCATCATGTCTTTACGTCTGCCTCTGCTCGGGCAGGAACATGCAACCATTGTGAGTGCTTATGCTCCAACCCTCGATGCCGATCCATCAGACAAAGACAACTTCTATGCAGACCTCCGGCTTATCATTGAGCGTACTCCACCAAAGGATAAGCTCGTGATCTTAGGTGACTTCAATGCCAGAGTTGGCAAGGACTATCAAACCTGGAAGGGAATCTTGGGAAGACATGGTGTCGGCAAATGCAATGATAATGGCCGCCTGATGCTAGAACTATGTGCAGAAAAGCAACTGACTGTGACAAATACCCTCTTCCAGCAGAAGGATCGTTACAAGACTACATGGATGCATCCGCGTTCTAAGCATTGGCACATGATCGATTTCATCCTTGTAAGACAACGTGATGTGAAGGATATCCTACACACCAGAGTCATGCGCAGTGCTGACTGCAATACAGACCACAGACTTGTTCGCAGCAAAGTGAGGTTCCACCTGAAGCCCAAGCCCAGAAAGAGAACAGGTGTTGTTCCATCACATAAGCTCGACGTCAATAAGCTTCAATCACCAATGCATAGAGAAAAATATCAAGAAGCACTACAAGATTATCTTGGAGAATGCGATCCAAGCCTCAACAACGATCCTGAACAGATGTGGGAACAGATGAAAAAGGCAGTCCTTCACACTTCCAATGAAGTCTTGGGACCTTGCCCCAAAAGAAGTAAAGACTGGTTTGATGAGAATGATGAGGAAATTTCCAATTTGTTAGCTAAGAAGAGATCAGCTTTTCAATCCCACCTGGCCGATCCTTCATGCGACAGAAAGAAAGCGGCGTATCGTCAAGTTTGTAGCTTGGTCCAGCGCAAGCTCCGTAATATCCGAAATAATTGGTGGAAAGAAACTGCCAAGAGAATTCAACTCTACGCCGACAACGGTGACACAAGAAACTTCTATGAAGCACTTAAATCAGTTTACGGACCAACTTTTCACGTGCAATGTCCCTTAAGAAGCGCTGATGGAAAATCTTTATGTACAGACAAGGAGTCCATCCTCAATCGTTGGTCAGAACACTTTGAATCACTTTTCAATGCCAACAGGCAAGTGTCGGCAGATGCCATAAGTAACATCACTCAGCAGCCTCTCCAAGAAGAACTTGATAGGTACCCATCTTTACAAGAGGTTGAGAAGGCTATCAACCAAATGAAGTGTAACAAAGCCCCTGGAGTTGATGGAATCCCTCCAGAAGCCCTGAAGTATGGTGGCCCTGCTCTCCACTCCAAACTCCATGAACTTTTCAGGGTCTGCTGGGAGCAAGGCAAGATTCCTAGTGACTTAAGGGATGCTGTAATCACCACCCTTTACAAAAATAAGGGCGAAAAGGCAGATTGTTCCAACTATCGTGGTATCACCCTCTTATCCATCGCTGGGAAGGTTTTAGCCAGGATTCTGCTGAATAGGCTTCAGCCCACCATTGCAGAGCCAAATCTTCCAGAGAGTCAGTGTGGGTTTAGGGCAAACAGGAGTACCACAGATATGATATTTGTTCTGAGACAACTACAAGAGAAATGCATCGAACAAAACAAAGGCCTATACGTAACTTTCGTTGACCTCACTAAGGCCTTTGATTCTGTGAGCAGAGAAGGGATGTGGAAGATTCTGGAGAAACTAGGTTGTCCACCCAGATTCATATCCATAGTGAAGCAGCTGCATGTGGGACAACGTGGGCAAGTGAGGTACAAGAGTGACCTGTCTAATTCTTTTGTGATATCCACAGGAGTGAAGCAGGGTTGTGTCTTGGCTCCAACCCTCTTCTCAATTTTCTTTGGTATGATGCTGGAGCAGGCCATGAGAAATATACATGAGGGAGTATACATCCGTTTCCGTGCAGATGGAGGACTCTTCAACCTTAGACGCTTTAAGGCTCACACCAAAACTCGGGAATATCTTGTACGTGAACTGCTTTTTGCAGATGACTGTGCTCTAGTAGCACACAGCCAGCAGGATTTACAACGCATCACTACATGCTTCTCGGAATCAGCTCAGTTATTTGGCCTATCTATCAGCATGAAAAAGACTGAGGTATTGTTCCAACCTGCACCTCAAGCGGAATACTCTCCTCCGGTCATATTCATTGAGGGTTCAGAGCTAAATGCTGTCAAGCACTTTACGTACCTGGGAAGTACTATTTCAAATGATGCTAGACTTGACAAGGAAATTGACAATAGACTCTCTAAAGCAAACAGTGCTTTTGGCAGACTACGAAGGAGAGTCTGGAACAATCATCACCTTAAAACAGAGTCTAAATTGAGCGTCTATAGAGCTGTTGTCATCTCAACACTCCTGTACGGGGCAGAGTCCTGGACTTTGTACCGCCGTCACATACGCCTCCTAGAGCGTTTCCACCAACGATGTCTCCGAAGCATCTTCAGGATTCGCTGGCAAGACCATGTGACAAATGTTGAGGTTCTCAAAAGAGCAGGCTTGTCAAGTATCGAAGCCATCTTCATACAATTGCAGCTGCGTTGGGCTGGGCATGTCTACAGAATGGAGGAAAACCGCCTTCCCAAGATTTTGCTCTTTGGTGAACTTTGCTCCGGCAAGCGGAAGAGAGGTGCACCTCGTAAACGCTACAAAGACTCTCTAAAGTGCAACCTGTCCCTGTGTAACATCAGCCATGATATGTGGGAAGCGCATGCAGTGAATCGAAATGCATGGAGGCAACGCACCAAGAAGGCAGCTGCTTCCTTCGAAGCAGGACGTCGTGCAGCCTTAGAGGAAGGACGCAGAAGGCGGAAGGCCCGTATTTCCACTCAGGACGCTGCCCCCCATGAGCAAGTCCATCCATGTCCAAGATGTGGGAGAGTGTGTCTCTCCAAAATTGGACTTTATAGTCACAAAAAGTCATGTAAATCTTCCTAATCTTCGCTTGCGAAGTTCAGCCATTATTATTATTATTATTATTATGAAATACACAGACATGATAATATGTATCAACTTCTATCTAATATATAGTTAACATGTGTAAGATATTATTGTGCATGCCAGAACTGAAGTAAATTTCACCGTTTTGCCATTTTTTTCTGTCTGGATGCCTATGAACTCAACATGTCCGATGGGGCAAATGAGGCCACCTGGATTAATACATGAATAAAACTCTATGGTTACATCTGTTAAAACTTTAAAATGCAGTGGAGACATCACCACTTGATTATATATATAATGTATGTGTCCACTACCAACAAAACACGTAGATACACAATGATATAATTGTGACAGTAGAAAACACAATCCGAGAACCTCCCCCCACAATATTGGATAGGATTAATAAATTAATCCTAAAGTGGGGTGTTTTGGTACATAACTTAATGTTAATAATGTGATTGTGACTAGCAAATATTTAGTGATTATAATTATCAAACCAACTGAACTATATTTACTTCAAATACAGCAACATAAAATAAGGTTTTAATCAGGCGGCCTCATATTCCCCGGTCATTTCTGTGAATGGGGCAAATAAGGGAACCCGACAATATATTTATGGCTCGTTAATATGCAAATTAGGCTGATTAGTTCTAACATTTCTTATGGATAATGTTGGTCTACTTGTAATAAACATCTTGTAATAGACATCTAATAATGTTTCCACTTCTTTACATTAAAAAGATATAAATGAAATTTATATTTAAAAAAAAGGCGGCCTTATTTACCCCACTGTCCCCTATCCAGTTATGGTTATTCTTATTACCATAAAAGCAATATTGCTTTACTACCAGATGAGTACATAATTGGTCCAGTTCAATCGTATGGGAACATGAAATACGGCTATTAAACATAATGACCGAACTAAATTATGACTATTCGCGATGCTTATAGGAAAATAGAACTTTATTAGGTTAAATGCATATTTATTCTAGATAAATATTGTGTGAAAATATGACACCCGTCAACATGCGAAGCTGATACTAATCACTGAACACAAACTACAATCCCGGACTACAATAATCGTCTACTACTACTACTACTACTACTACTACTACTACTACTACTACTAATAATAATAATACTAATAACAATAATAATAATGATGATAACAATAGTAATAAAATAATAATATAAAGTGCTAAAGGCACTATTCAAGAATTATGAAATAAAATAAAAAATAAATGAAAATAACTGTTTTAGGTGTTTTTTCAGTTTCATAAGTTAATTTTTTGGGGGATGACTTCAGGAAGACTGATGTTTGCATATACTGATCTTTATAACTAACCTGATTTGAAATATGTGTGATGTAGTTTATCGTGTCGTCTCCATGGTAACGGGATAGATCGTGATGTAGGACCAGCATTAGTTCGACCACGCGAGGCGCTATAATCTCACCTTCAGGGCAATCAAAACATCCACCAAGAGAATACTTAGAATGAATTAGAATTTGGAACGAAAACACTACCACCCTATATAACTCAAGTTTGAATAATGATTTTATTATTCGAAAAATCACCTCTCTCTACCTTTTCTTCACGGTTGGGAGTCAATAGCGCTGAATTAAGATTTTACAGAAATCTTATTTTCTTTATAGTATTCTTATTCTTTGCCATTAATTTTCAAAAGTCTACTTTGCTGCAGCATTATATTTCAGTTAAGGCCAGGCTCCCTAGGAAGGCGAGGATTTTGGTTAAAAGGGAATAGGAATGGTCTGGAAATGGCAGGGTGCATCTTTGCTTGAATTGTATTTTTTAAATACATTTATTTTGTTTTGTTTTATTTTATTCTATTATTCTATTTTATGTCATTCTATTTTATCTTATTTTATTTCATTTCCTTTCGTTTCGTTTCGTTTAATTTCATTTTATTTTATTTCATTTTACTTTACTTCATATTATTTTATTTTATTTAACTTCATTTCATTTTATTTTGTTTTATTTTATTATTTTTTATGGGTGGGGACTAAATACACGAAAATGAATGGATTAAAATGAAATACGTTACCCGTAATAGGAGGAGGTATCTTGTATTTGGCTTTGTTTTTCATAGAGTTGGATTGTCCCCTTTTAATCGACAGAACATGCTAGATAAGATAGAGATTCGAATTAGAGATTTTCAATATCATTTTCGTCAGCACTGTCGCACAATCGTCGTCATCAACAAGCAACAACAAATGACAGCTCAGTATTATCATCATTATTCTGTGCCCATCTTAATATATAATACAATATTATAATATCAATACCATTACCATCATCGTTATCGTCATCACCGTATCATCATCATCATCACCATCATCACCATCATCACCATCATCATCATCACCATCATCATCCGTCACCATAATCATCGTCGCAATCAACATTATCATCGTCATCGCCATCATCATTAACATAATGTCATCATCATCACCATTATCATCATCATCATCATCATCACCACCACCACCATCATCATCATCACCATCATCATCATCTTCTTCATCATCATTCGTCACCATCATCATCATCATCATCATCCGTCACCATCATCATCGCCACCACCACCACCCCCATCATCATCATCATCATCATCACCATCATCATCCGTCACCATCATCATTTTCGCAATCAACATTATCATCGTCATCGCCATCATCATTAACATAATGTCATCATCATCACCATCATCATCATCACCATCACCACCACCACCACCATCATCATCACCACCATCATCATCATCATCATTATCTTCTTCATCATCATCCGTCACCATCATCATCGTCGCCATTATCATCGTCATCATTATCATCATCACCATCATCACCACCACCAGCACCACCACCATCATCATCATCATCACCATCGTCATACCTGACAGTAGAAGACCATACAAAAGACAACAGACAAGACAGAGGACAAGATCCATTTCCCCTTTACTTACCGGGAAACAATGAATATATCCAATCAAGAATAAGGAGAAAGTTATGAGGACAACCGACGTCGATGAAGCTGGCTTAGACATGGTTCTCGATGCCTGGATACCATTCATAATCGGTAAATCTCTATGATTTGAAATCTGCCAGTACATGGTCTGAAAACGTTTTACTGTTACATTTCCCCCATCTTTTGTCTCTCTTCCGTCCCTCTGATAGGGCGCATCACGCCGTAGTCACCCTCGCACTGCTGAGATTGTAAAACCCGTTGTACATTTAATAAATGCTTTTGTATTACACAGAGATTCTGACAGATCGGGTCGATGGTTTGCTGACTAGTATTTTGGTTTTAATTTTAGATTTGAATATCCTGATGATAAAATAACCAAAGATGAGCATCTTAATGAGATGGTTGCGCCGATATATACAATTCAGTTATTTTAGATAAATAAAAAAATAAAAGAAGCTTTTCTTTGTAAATCCAATCATTCTGAATGGTTTGAAAATTCAGTGAAAAACCTGGTCTGGAGGAGAATCGTTGTGAAGGAGATAAGATAAAAATATATCCAAAATTTACGAAGCGATGGAAGTGAGAAGACTGCACAATTGAGTTCTGATATAGTGGTGTCCTTCACACTTTTCCTCTATCAGAAACTCTGATTAGAAATGAATGCAGCATCCGGATTCCCTTGCCATCATTATTTATTCATATTGATTAGATATTTGATCGACTGATGAAAGTTTATTTTCCCTCCGGTATTATCTCTCAAACAGAGGGGGAAACAACGATGAGCGAAAACCAACGAGGGACTATTGCAAACGATTATTGCTTTGGGATATCATCATTTTTCAGGCAATATAATTGGGGGAAATAGGACTGGAAAAGGGGAGAATTATTTAAGTCCAAGAAATTGTAGAGCGACTAAATAAATGATTAATTTGGGTAGAAAGAAATATTCGGCACAGAACAACGTTACTTGTCTGTACCTATTATCGACATTCGTCATTCATCTGGTTCCGACGGCTACATGCAATCCGCCATGTCTTCACTGAGCCAAAAAGAAAAAAATGGTTTCTAACAATAAAGAATACTGCATCCTGATTTAACGTCCAAGTTTGATATATCAATCACTGCGACAGTGATTGCTACATCAAACTTTGGCAATATTTATGACAGTCATAAACATAAGAGGAAATAAGCCAATAAATTTTACAATTTTTTTAAAATGGAATTAACAGGAACGAAATCTGCGCTCTTTTTTAAGGGGGGGGGGGTGGGGTTCAACATGCAACCTACGTGATTGTATATACGTTACTTATAATGCATTCTATTGCCATATTTTTTTCAAATAAATTCATGATTGTGTAGACCTGTTTGGCTTTAAAGTCAAAATGATAATCTCAGTATGTAGGTCTATACATGCATGGTCGTACGCAGAAATTTGTAGGCGGGGGGGGGGGGGGGCAGGACGCATAAACTTTTCAACAACAAAAAAAGAAAGAAACTCAAAAGCGATGGAGCAAAGCGATTAAGCTTGTCATTAATTGGGCCGCTTTTCATTTTGTAAAGTGAAATTGAAGGATTTCGTGCAAACTTTTGGTGGGATTTGTGAAAATTTTCAGTAAAAAGTTTTCAAAATTTCGGGGGGGGGGGGGGGGGGGGGGGAACTGCCCCCGCCGGGTACGGTCATTTACACATGTATAGTTATTTTGTCTATTCTTTTAGTAGATGTGAAATTCTGATCGTTGTGTGTCAAAGTAAGCTTCGGAAATAGTTAATGATATCATCCTATGCCAGATTTCCCTCAAAAGCTTAATAGGCTTTTTCTTAAGTAGTGTACCTGGAAAACCGTGTGAAGAGCCCCCCCCTCCAAAAAATAGATAAAATGAAAATAAAACTAAATGAATTATAATGAATAAATGAAAAAATCGAGCATGCATGGAAAAGGAAGATTAAAGCTCGCCGCCATTTATACTGTAAAGGCATAACTAAAAATAAATAAAACAAAAACACGGGTTCGATGTGGTAGTTCCCTGCCTTTAAACACAGTCTTTGCTATTTATACCTGTTGATTGTCAACTAATCGTTGTTGTTCCTGTACTTTTTAATCATATTTCATGAACCTGATTGTGTCTGCGAGTGACATCGTCATCATCTATACACGTCATAAAGGACTTGAATAATGAATGTTATTTTAAATCCTATAATATTACGAAACTGGTCAATCAATCATTCGTTTCAGTATCGCATCAGTAAATTTCGGAATAAACTTACGTGGGCCGATATAAAGTAGATGATAAGAAAACATCACATCAGTTCCAAAAATAGCATATCAACTTCCCGTATTAAAGGGGAAGTCCGCCGTGAAAAAAAATGCAAAAATAATTCAAAATATTGGTGAAGGTCTGAGGAAAATCCATTGCAGATTAAGAAAGTTATTAGAAGTAAGTTTTAGATTTGTGACGTCATAAAACGAACAGCTACCCCATACGTTATGTAATGTAAAATGCATAAATTTCAAATTTTAATGGTTTGTGATGGCTCATTTTTGTGTTTTCTTTTTACGAACGGATGTGAAATGATTTCTATTAAATACTGAAGGTACAGTAATAACCATTTTCAAATTTCTGAGAAAATGACATTTCATTAATATTTTTAAACCATACGATATGTAGGAAAGCTGCTCGCATATGACGTCACAAATCAAATGATTAAGATTCTGATAACTTCAAACCTTCGGCAATTACTTCTATTATTTGTTTCTGTTATATCTACATTCAACATCTTGTCAGGGTGAACTTCCCCTTTAATGTCTCAACTATATAGTCAGCTAATTTACTTATCTAATTCAGCTTCCCCGTTCCGTGTCGACCTATGAAATCTTCCGAGATTATTACCCACACGAAACCCAATTACGTACACACTACAGTTTGGATAATAAGTGTGAGCTAAATGAAGTTAATAATTTTGAATGATTTTACTTACCCATTGCCCCTACTGATCATCACAATATCACATTTTCAACAGAATATCTGAACATGACTACATGCATGCCATTCTGCCATTTTCCTGCTCTGCATGTATAGTGTTCTATTATGTACGTCTACCTTAGGGGGTGAGGTGGCTTATTTTGCTTTCTGTCAGTTCAAAGGCACACTCAGCTAGCCATGTACATTCATTTATTACACCTTATTTATGTGGAGTGCTTCACCTTGCTCGGTCTTTCAATGAAACCACTAAACCGTGAATCTTTTATTGAAAATGGGTAAATATAAGATAATGTATGTTGGTGCAGGGCCACGATCCGTCGGTAAGTTAAAAAGTAATAGACCAGTTCGGAGTATAAGACCGTGTCTCAATGGATGAAATGCATAAAATACCAAATGCTTGTAAGCAAATGCTTCACGCACAAGCAATTTGTAGCCATGTAAGCAAATAAAAGATCAAACCTTTGCAATTGCTTTATTTCGCACATGCCTCACCCTTTTTTGTGCTTTAACCATTTCCTTACTTTCACAAAAAAATGCTTGAGCTTGTAGTTAGCAATAGCATTTGCTCGCCAGAAATTGCTCATTTTTATACAAGAAGATAGCACAAACCAAGCAAAAAGCCTACAACAAAAGCGATTGCCACCTTTTATGCATCTGACCCCGGACCAAGTATTCTGGAAATTGCCTACCAGCCTTACTGCATTGTGAATGTAAGCGGTTTCGTAAAACTTTTAAGCACAACTTAAAAACGCCTATACCTTCCTTATTTTACACCCGATTTTGATAGCACTTACAGCTATTTACTTGTCACCCTCAAAATTGCGAATTTAAACTCTAATGCTCTAAAGACAGTGCACGAAACCTCGAACCCCAGTCATTCAATTATGATTTCATGTAATATCATAAGAAAAAGGAAAGTGGGGATGTGACATCATCAACCCACCTAATGCATATTTATGAAGACATCTGTTTCACCGGAATAATGCAAATCTTAAAAATTCAATAACTTCGTTATTTGTTGTCAGATTTTAATGAAATTTTTAGCATTTCGCTCTGTGAATTTTACTGTGTATTTATTCAAATATATAAATATTTTCAGCCCGGAGTATCCCTTTAAAAATGTGAATTTGACATTAACTGTCAATAACATATCACCCGTTTGGTGCATGCAGCCGTTTTGCGAAATAAAGCAAAACTACAACTTTCTTTGATATTTTACATTGGATTCCAATAAGATTTTCAGCGTGATCATGATTGGTCTTTTTCCTCTACTTATATCAATGAACTGGTTTCGGGGTAGTATTAATTTTGGGTAAGACTATAGCCTATTAGAAGTAAAAAGAAGTGGGAATTTCCTTGAATGAGCTTCTGGTTCAAAAGCACAAGGGTTTTTTTTGTCAGACTTGGATTTTACATAGGCTACAGAACTGCAATCATTGGGAAAAAAACCCAACATTTTTTGCTCCTTTCCCATTATTTCCGTCAACATCCTTTTTGCAATCCGACAGGGAGTTTGACATAAATAATGACAATTTTTTTTTTTTATATAAGTTCTTAGAAAAGTAGAACTGGGGTTGTATGGTATGGTTGCAATTTCGTCCATTTTAAATTTATTTTAACAAACATTTCATACAAAGCAAGGTGGAATTAAAATGTTTTACCTTCATAAGAATCTATTTCATTCAGGTATACTTGCATAAATTAAATGATGATTATACAATTATTCATTCTTCTGGAATGTAAGTAATGTGCTTGTGGAGATCAATTAATCACTTCAGTAAAATGTGCTTTGAATCCCAATTGGAACGGAGCTGATTGAAAGGGGAAGTTCTCCCTGATAACAAATTGGTTATAAAAGTTAAGAAAAATATTGGAGAGGGTTTAATGAAAATCCGCCAAAGAATGACAGAGTTATGAATGTTTATTTTTGCAATTTTGTGACGTCACAGACGAGCAGCTCCTTGATATGTTGTGTGATATAAATTCCCCCAAATTCCATTTTTTCCTCCAAAACTGAAGATGATTTTATTTTTCTCATCATTTCATATACCTTCTTCTGTAAGAAAAATACTTTTTTTCATCCATCCAAAAAATGCAATTTAAAGAATTTATAATTACATGATATATGGGGAAACTGCTCATTATGACGTCACAAATTAGAACCTTGAGAATCCTATAGCTATCTTATCATTTTTTAAACTTTAGTCAAACCTTTATTACCTTTCATTTTTCTGCTCTTATTTAAGTAAATTACCATCAGGGTGAACTTCCCATATAAAGGACAAGGTTAGTCCACCCCAACAAAAAGTTGATTTTAATAAAAAGAGAAAATCAAACAAGCATAGACACTGAAAATTTCCACAAAATCGGATGTAAAATACAAAATAGTTATATTCACATCCTGGTCGGTATGCAAATGAGGGAACTGATCACATCACTCACTATTTCTTTTGTATTTTATTTTAGAAAATATAAAATATTCAGATTTTCTCCTTATTGTCATGTGAAACAAAGTTTAATTTCTCCCTGAACATGTGGAACTACCATTGTTAAACGTATTATGGTTCAGTCCAGTTGGTCCTTATTGTCAAATAAGTAGAAATTGAAATATTGTATAATTCAAAGTTTCAAACAATAAAAAGAGATAAAACAATAATTATTGAGGGATATCATTAATTCTCTCATTTGCACGTGACTATATTATGCATATAACAAACTTTAAAACAAACTTTTTAAAAGCAAACTTTAAAATATCATAGCTTTCTTATTTTACATCTGATTTTGATGAAAATTTCAGTGTTGTGTTTGATTTTCCTCTTTTTATTCAAATGATTTTTTTTCTGGGTTGGACTTGACCTTTAAGTAACAATCCTTATTAGAATGTACGTTAGATGCATACCCCCACCCCGCCCCCTTCCTGTGAAAGCTACAAAGTGGTAAGCAATATATCCCAACAATGGACACATCTTTCTAATCTAAATTCATGAAGTTTGATGAGTTCACTTCAAAATTTTAATCACACAATTCTACAAATAAATACAACAAAATTTGTTTTCCACTCCTGTAGGGAGCTGAAAATAATTTAATGACCTAATATTACATATTTGCCATCCATAAAAATATCAACTGTGGCATTTTGCTAAGTACACACAGGCCATTATAATTATGTTAGTAGAAAATTTATTCAACTGCAAACGACAGAATGAAAAATAGAATTCCATAGAAAGTGAATAACAAATCAAACATTGTTTTTATCATAAAATAAAAATTATGATCATTTCTCTTCATCCAGGAACTTGAAAGCATTTTTTTAATTAAAAGCTGATAAAATCACTATTATGACTCAAAATTTCAACCTTGTACACTCATTTTTCACATTATATCTCAATAATGTTATATGAGACAGACAAGAAATGGTACAGGAGCATTGTTGGATAATTGTACCAAAATGACATAGACCAAACGAGAAAAAAATGTCTGACATTTCATCACATGATGAACAAAATGAATTACAAAAATATGATTGCACTACAGTCTACACAAATTAAATGAAATAGATTATTCCCAGCAATAAAATATATAGCTAAACATTTTCAAATCATGTAGGTTACATAACTACCGACTAAGAGTACAAAATTGTCTCTTTATCACAACTCATCTGCCAGCTACTACAGCCAAACACGACTACCAACAAAAAAAAGGTCACATTGCATTGTAAAAAATCTATGATTGTACAGATAAAAATCACTCAAATAATTAGAAAAAAAATGTGCAACAACTTTTCTATTATCTCAACAAGAAATTAGGAAAAATTGCAAAACAACTTGACAAGGTTTCAAAATATTTACAAAAGATGAACATCAAGTCCATAGATTGCATAATCAGTTGCAAATCTTTAAACAAATTTAAGAGAAATTACAAAAAAGTATCTGTTAAATAAAATGTAATGTAATTACCAACTTGTATAATTCACTTTTACCACCTCTCTTCCTAAAACCTTATTTTCTTCTTCATTGTTTTTGTTGTGATAACTTGTATGATCTGATGTGTACCATTCATATTACAAGGAGCATTGTTTTGTTTTCTTTCAACAGGATTCTCTCTTGGTGGATAACTTTTTTTTGCTTGTCAAATTTTAATAAATCCTTAATAATGGGTACCTTTTTAGCCAAAATGACTCGTAAATATGGGTATGAGTTTTGAACCTTCAGCCGCACACCCCCATCCAAACCAAATTTAAGTACCCCCCCCCCCCCCGAGTAAAATGTAGAGATCTGGCCACAATCTCCTTCATTTGGGAGCGAAAACCCTCTTTTGGTGGTGGTGGGGGGGGTGCTTAATAACAAACCAGCACCCCTCTTTAAAACTCACTCGAAGGCCCCTGATGTGCTGAAGTCCATTAGATAGTTTCCGAGCAAAGTGCTTTGAAGACAAATCAATTCAATCCAGAAACTGGATTGCACTACTCCTTGGAAAGGACAATCTTTTTTATATCTATACACATTAAATCCCATGATATTATCTTTATCTGAAATGATAAGTTTTTAAGTAAATAAAAAGGTTAATAAAATCACAAACTGAATAAATCCTTGAAAAATCATCAATATTTTCTTTTCAGCAAGAAATTTACACAAATTGTGCTGCAATCAACCCAGGTGAAGTAAATGGGAACCGGCAGGAAGTAATTCCTCAAAAAGCTGTGAACACAGGAAATGGTGACTAGCTTAGCCGGGATAATACATGAGTGCCTTGAGCACCTAACAAGGTGGATACATGTGCTATACAAATCTTATCGTTTTATTGGGTTTTTTTTTATATGACACAGATTATACAGTTTTCATATTTAATTGTTAACAGATCCAATAAAATAAGACAGCTAGATTGATCGAAGGGAAAATGGGGGTGACAGGTGCTGAATAGACAGTGCATGATAAAATGATTCTATAAATATTGTAGCAGTCGAGTACTGAAATCATGGAGTTTGTATAACTCTACGCTAAAACAATCTGAAATCTAATCTGTAAATATTGTCTGGAAGCCAGATAATTCATAGTCTGTACTTATTCATGTATGGCACCAAATGTACAATCTATTTGATATGGCACCAAAAAAGTCCAAAGTATTATGGGTAGAATGATAGCTGACCAGCAAAACCGCAAAGTAAATAATTATATCATGATAGGTAATACAGCGCAAGGAGCAAAGGCAAGGAGGTTCCACTTGTTCTAATTGGATTATTCCTCAATTTACCAAAATGGACATGATAATACAACACTACAAACAATCATTTTAACATACATGTCTCAAACCTCCCCATATGTTGTCACACATCTTGGAGAAGTATGATGCACTGAATATAATTTTTTTTTTAAGTGTGTATTTTGCCTATGCAGAATTGACGCAATGAAAAGGAACACAAGAGCTCATTTGGACAAGGTCGTTCATTTTGATTGCCTTTTATTAACTTTCTCAAGCTAGATTCACAAACGTCAATCATAAATCAAAGCAGAAACACAAACACCATTAACACTTCATGAAAAGTGTTCAACAGCACTGTTTGTCCCTCTTTTCACCGCAAATCACAGATTGGTGAGTATATGCAATACGTATTAGAAAGGAAATCGGCCCCGTCGTAGAAAAATGATAAAGATCTCCTGGCATTTAATTAATGCCGAATTGCCTTTCCATTGCCTCATTTTCTTTTTGTTTTATGTTTGTGTTTTGAAGGACATCTATTCTTTTAAATCTAAAAAAAATTCTTGAATGCAACTGTGGATTGTAACTGCGAAACTGGTAAACTGCATTTCACGGATTACTTGGCTTGGAAGCTATCAATGTTTACTTTCAATTAAAAAACAATCCATCAAATTGGCCCACATGAAGCACTGCACGTAGTCTATACAGATACATATTTCCATTATGTATTATCTTTCATTTTCATATTCTCAGATACACACCTTTGACTTTTATCATAGTAGACTCATTCACTAACCTACTCAAGAGATAAGGTTATCTACCCGAATGAATGTCATTACTAAAATTAATAACCCAGATATTGAGAGGTTAACAAACAAAGCACCACTGAGAGTCTGGTAACGCACAGGAATATTCCCAAGTCCTCTACAGAAGAAGCGTTCACACCAGCCCAATCAAGGGAAAAAAAGAAGACTTTTTGCTATTAAAGCAAAGTACTTGTATGAATACCATTCAAAGAAAATGCCTGCAAACTATTATGTTCTTTTGAAAATGCCAGGTCCATTTGCAGGGAGTTCTTAAGGGTGTGAAAACAATTACAACAGTTCTTTATGTGAGGCAAAGGACTATCATAAGTGTGTAAGGATGCACATTCTAGTCTCATATTGGCTTCTAGACTGCAAATATCAATGTCACCTTGGAATTATTCCTTGAAACTTCTGAAAAAAACTAGTGTATGCAGCATCAACTATGACAAAGAAATATATGGGCCCATGCACAAGCATAATTAGAGTCACTATTGTCCCAGACAATTAGGCCAATGGAATGCTTTGTAGGATCTGATGCCTGTAAATGTTCTCGTAATTTAAAGTGAATACTAGTTTGCCGGCGTTTCCTTTGGGGGCATCCTAAGTATATTCACAAAAGAGGACCTGGGCTCTGTAACACAAAGGTTTGCAATCAAACGCTTAATACCAATGACCAATCAAGATCATCGTTGCATGTGCAGTATTTTTAAAGTACTGACCGGGAAGCAATCAGTGCCGTTCTTTCATATTTGCAATTCATTGCAAACCTTCGTGTTACAGAGCCCTGGTATTACTGGAACCCCTCCAAAACCCTGTAAAAATCATAATTAAAGTTTGCAGGTGTTTTCTTTAGGAATATCATTAGTAAAAAAAACCCTACAGTATTATCTGATCAGGGAAGAACTCCCACTCGAAAAACATCATTTACTTTTCCTCAAACGGATAGTGTGAAGCCTCCTTTTCCATTGGCTCTCACGCTATCTAAAAATGTATATTAGTAGATTGATAACATCTCTTCTTACAAACCAAGGCGTTTTTTTTAATAATGGACTTTCATATTTCGCTGCTATCAACGCCTAGAATCTTTCAATAAATAACTAGTAAGAGAGATCCGAGACAAAACCCCATGGTACGGAGAGCAGGAAGCACTCCACAGTCTCCATACCTGTCTCTAATCAAAGAAGTTATTATTGATTACTCCAATGATAAGATAGTAATACAAATTTTAGAAGTTCACAAATCATTGATTAGACTTGAGACAAATGATCAGTGTTTAGCTTTCATAGGTTGGAAAGACGCAATCTACTCTGCGTTCTGCACGTAGCCATGATTGACCCATTTATTCAAGCTAAATTGCATAGCCATCAAATATTAACTGAAATTGAGCACACCAACAATTGAAATCACATGTAATGCAGAAACTGCAAGAAAAAAAGATATAATGAGACAAAACCTGACATTTTAAGCATACTTGTTTCGCAACAAGAAATGCAGATGTATAAATACTTTGTTTGATAGGCATTAAATTTGCTGATTTCTAAAGCTATTCTAATTTTTCAATCCCTTGCACTAAATTGTGAATATATTGATTAGATTTCAAATTATAATATATTTGTCTAAAGATTAGAATAAATAATTTTCATATATAAAGGCACTTCAATGATTATTTTTTCACACAATTTAACAAGAACCATTCACTTACCTGTTCTAAATCTAAAAATCTTTGGTAATGCACAGTTTGACTCTAGAGTTACATGCAAAAAAAATTAAATTGCCACTTGGTCTAATGTAACCCGGTTGGTCTAATGCTTGTTTAGTTTCATTCCATATGGTCTCTTTACATTTTGTCTCCAATCAATTGATCTTTATTTAGCCCAATTGCCACTAAACACATTTTACTACTTTGTGTAATCGAAAATCTAGGCTTTGCACAATGCACACTTCTGAATTCCACTTGGTCCAAAAGGACAAAGGCCAACTTTCATTAAAAGTCACAAATCATAGTCTCAACAGTTTTTCTGCTCAAAAATTCATATCCTTAACATAATTTCTGTGATAGGCTATCAAGACAAAAATAGCAACAGATAAGCAGCACATTGCATCTGTGTGTCGTGGCCTGCAATGCTTCGACTTGAATGCCAATGCAAAAGTAGTTCCAATAACGCACACTCTGAAAAATGGAAACTATAAGGTCAGGTCAAAGATGCATTAATGGCACTAGCAAAGAAAAAATAATACTTCCAAAATAGTTTGAATATTGAATCATCCCAATATTGAATACATTTTGGGTTGGTAAAAGAAACATCCATATGCAAACATATTGCACTTATGTGTGATGCAGGCTTGCATTCATTTCAATGTCATCTACTATAACATGATTACTTTCATCGCTACGGTTCTAAATACATGTAACTCTCGTACTTCCCTTAAAAAATATTTCAATTTCATCAATATATTCAGGAATGTACATTCATATTATTACATTGGAATGAACTTATCTAACTTTCCTTTTCCTTGATAAACATGTGATAATTCCAAGTCCCAGGGAGGCTAGAATGTAGGGTATGCTGGTAAAGGACTAGTGCATAGGTAAACATACATCATCAAGTCAGAACTTGCTTTGCCTGTAGCCTGGCCATAACTGCCAGTCTTCCTTGGGAGTCCCTCAAGGTAACATACTTGGAACTTAGTTTTACATATATTATCATTAGGGAGAAAATCAGTGAACCATACATTTTACATGACAAGGATGGCTGGAATGACTAAAAATGCCACAAAATTACATCATTTAGGAAAAAAAAGAGTAATAATAATGGTAGCTGCATGCAATGAAGGTCTTACGTGAAGCCATTATGTGTTATATTTTACAAAAGACATGTGAAGCACAATGATATTCTTTCTTTCGACTGGAATGTCCATCAAACCTGTTTCCCAGACTCGCTTGTGAACAGGACCAAAGCTTTCTAATGCACAAAGATATTACAGGCACGGATCACCAATCAAGGGAAGGCTTCTTATCTTCAAACCGGGGACTGTTCTCTGAGAAGAACTGTGAGTACCATCTTCGGTGTTTGGCGATGAGTCGATCTTCAGAAACAAGGATGGGCTTCCTTTGGTAGGTCTTGTAGTTCCACACCATTATGTCGCGTTCAAACTGCAGGACAGAAACATTAACAAAATGGATATGACCACAAGTTTCAATCTACATGTACTTGTTGAGAGCAATTCATGAAAAATTTACTCTAAGCCAATAGGATGCAAGGATTTTCAGTGGCTTATAACAATAGTTTGTGAAAATCATTGACTATGATTACTCTCAAACCCACTGGGGGTAGGTAGTATATACAGGAAACCAAATAAGTTGCCATGTTCAGTGTAATTAGCAAAACTGATCCTTTAGGCATCCTTATCCTAGTGTTATACATTTTCATGAAATTTATCAGAACACAAAGATGTACAATTTACACAATAATTTTTACCTCTGGGAATGTCAACAGATTTTGCAATCTGCATGTCTCAAAGTACACCAACCGTCTGTAGACCAAGTGAACATACCTGGACATATTCTGCATAAAGGAAGGACTTTGCCAACCAACGTGGTATGAATCTTGAGGCAAATACATGCTGAGTTACAAGTTGAGTAAGAGGCTCAATCGGTGTCACCCCTATCACGATAGTAGCCCTGCCAATAGGCAGAAAGAAATGGAGGAGTACATGGGCTGGTCCATTCTGAATAAAGGGGGTGAAAAATAAAGACAGAGTGATACAATATAAAGACAAGCTCATGGAGTTGTACAGAAAATACAGAGGACACATGATTTATGCACCATACCTGAGCTAATAATAACTTTAAACTGTGGACTAATCAATTTGGATTTCATCTCACCCAAAATATGGTTGCTTCATCAACTAAAATTGATTTCAAGATCTTTTATTCTATTTTTGTATTTTTTTTTGTCATTTTACATTTTCAAGATTAATAAATAAGCTTTTCATATCTTATCATCTTTTTTCATTTATTCATCTATTCTTTATCAATAAATCTATTTTTTCAATAATTCATTTATTTGTTGATTAATTCATCCATCCATTCATCCATCCATCCATCATCCATCCATCCACCCATCCATCCCTCCCTCCCTCCCTCCACCCACCCACCCATCCATCCATCAATCCATCCATCCATCCATCCAACCACCCACCCACCCATCCATCCACCCATCAATCCATCCATCCATCCACCCACCCACCCATCCATCCATCTATCCACCCACCCACCAATCCATCCATCCATCCACCCACCCATCCATCTATCCATCCATCCATCCATTTGCCTCACCTGGCCAAAGTCCTCCTGTCTGTCCCTCACACACCCTCCACACAACAATCTTGATCTATGAATCTGCTCGTATTCCCATTTTGATATTATTTTGTTTCTTTGTATTTTGTACAGCAATGTGAAATAAATGAATTGCATCATGGAGTGTTGTGGCCCAGTGGATTAGTCTCCAGACTTTGAAACTGAGGGTCGTGGGTTCGAATCCCAGCCATGGCGTAATTTCCTTCGGCAAGAAATTTATCCACATTGTGCTGCACTCGACCCAGGTGAGGTAAATGGGTACCCAGTAGGATTTATTCCTTGAACGCTTTAGCGTCTATTAATATTACAGCTCAGCTACAGCCGGGGTAATAATATGATACCAAGTATCAAAGTGTAGTTGAGTATATATGCACATAGTAACTGCGCTATATAAATGGACATATTATTATTATTATTGAATTTAATTGTATCTTTTTCACTCAAACTCACCTGTCTGGCTCTGCTCTCGGTTTTGGTGACCTTTATGGGCATCCCAAACAAGCTAAAAGCGTGGTAGACCGTCATCACACCAATGTGCTTATGGTCCGGGTCTTGTTCCCATGTACCTCCCCAGGAATGGGAAGCCCAGCTCCACAACCTACGGAACAGACAAGAATATGACATACTAAGCCTCACTTATCAGGTACCAAATGCAGTACTCTTGCTCATCCCCTCATATCTCCTATTTCTGCATCACTGCCTATCTCCATAAACATTATCACGCCGAGTCAAGGAAATCCAATGCATTCATGTATACAAGGTTTGATTTGTTTTTAAAGTATTTCTATATTATCATTATTGTGCAATTTTTGTGTCATATATCATTTAGTGTCATAATTTTGTACATACATATCATACAGGTATATTACACATTGTATTTTGTGTAGAACATACTGACTGCCTGAATATGCCACTGTTCATTTTTTAACTTTCTTTAGGCATGACAATGAATTTTGAATATATGAAGATCTAATGAGACGGTTGAACATACTTGCTTCCCATGTATCTGAGGTCGTTCCCACTGCCCATAAAAGCTCCATGGATAAATGACAAATGTTGACAATCAGCCCCATTCTCAGATATTTCCTATAAAAGAGACATACAAGAAAATATAAAATATCAATATAATGTACAAAATTATGTCACATTGTGACTCATCCCAGAGAGAATCCCCCCCTTGGCGGTTGTGACAATTGAAATTCCACAACTTCTCTTTTTTCCCCTCATTAACAATAACATAAAATGGAGAGAAATTCAATGTTAATTATTATGAAAAAGAGTAAAAAATCTATTGCTACATACATGTAGCTCCAAGAATGCCCTCACACCAATTATCTTCACAGAAATAACTACATTAGAATCCTCAGGCCCAAAGATTAATGCTTTACAAGAGTTTATGGAATAATAAACAAACAATATTTCCTGGGCAGTGCCTGTAACTCTTGACAGAATTTGTTTGCGATTAAATTCAAATTTTTAAAACTTTACAACATACCTAAATTTAAATGAAATCGAATAACAATTACTCTTTCATGTCTTAATATAACACACTTTACAGCCCAGCATAAAAACAACGAGAGAATAAAAATCATTTATTTATCTACGAATCTCTTTAAGATAACATTTTCTGTGAGAGTCCTTGTACAGAGTGAATGAGAAATAAAATATATGGAAACCTGATTAAAGAAGCAAAAAGTATCCAATTTTGATAGGATTGTAAATTTATCAGAGTTCTGTGCTACTGTTTTCATTATCAATTATGAAAATACTTACCTGATTTTCTTATTTACGAGATAACTCATACATCTACTTGATTTGCTAGTTCAGCCCTCTGGACTGCCATACCCGAATAGAACTCCCAAGGATTTAAAAAGCGCGAGCGCGCCCTCTCCCGTTCAGGCTTACTACCCATGATCACCGCGCAACTAGCGTCCATCTTCCTCACCTTTCGCAAGCCCATACGTTGAAACATGTTGCTACGCAAGGCGGAGGGTCGGTGGGAGGGTATCAAGTAGATGTATGAGTTATCTCGTAAATAAGAAAATCAGGTAAGTATTTTCATAATTTACTTCAATAACTCCATACATCTACTTGATTTGCTAGACCAGCACGGACTCAAACCGTAGGGAGGCATGTTTTCAATTGTAAGCCTAAGAAAATTTAAAAGAAAAAACAAAAACAACGAAATTTAGGGAGAGGGGGAAAAAGCCGCAGCTGCTTTAAGCGCCGAAGCAGCAAATCTCGCCTCGCTGGACGGAATGTCCTTCAAGTAGAAAGAAGTGAAGGAGTTAGTTGAGCGCCAAAAGGCGGCCCTCAAAAATGTCCTCGAGAGGAATGCCCTGTATACTCAGGAATACTAAGTATCATGGGCCCTCGGCCTAGTGTCAGGAGAACAACATCACCTGCTGACTAGAGCGTAAGAATCGAAATTTGTTGAAAATTTCAACAAGAATCGTGATCGGAAAACTGAAGCTTTTAAGGCTCAGTAAGTGATCAATCGACCAACCTGAGAAGGCGAGATATCTCAGAACCCCTACCGAAATTTAAGCGTGCCGCTTGCTAGTAACTAGCATGCGACTAGCAGGGCACTCGCTTAATAAGCGAGTGCATGCTAGCGAACAGTCCCTGCTCGCTAAAAGATCGCTTAACTATTACTCTGCACGCATATCACACGCTTATTAAGCTAACCGCATGCTAGTTACTAGCATGCCGCAAGCTTGCGCAAGCTAGTCGCACGCTTCCCGCAAGCTTGGAAATTTCTGTAGGGGAAGCCTCCGCGTGGGAGAAAACGCCCAGAATTCGATATCTGTCTCAAATGCGTGAGGGCAGAAATCTGCAGAATTCTGATAGAGAGCTGTGGTAAAAAGTTACTAGCGGTCCGAAGGGGACCAGGAACGACGGAGAGTAGGGATTTAGGAAGAAAACCACTCGTAAGGCAGACAAGGGTCGAGAAAGCGACTGAGTGCCATCCTGTTAATAAGGAATGCCGCGGACATGTTGCCTATGTAGAATAGAGCAGTCTGGTCAAAACAGCTCAACGGGCGTGTCAGGGATACAGCGCGGTACACATCACGACAAAAGTGTGTTAGACCGAGTGATCGAGAGAGAACTCAGGATCCCCTTTCTCCCATACTGATTGAAGCACCCATCTGAGGGTGCAGTGCCCGCGGTGGAAGAGGTGGCTTGGCTCAAGCCACCATCGCCGAGAGAGCCCGTGAGGCTAGGCTGCGATGGCTGTCCGCTGGGCGGGGGAATCCCTAGCAGCAGCAAGTGTACGCCAGAGGGAGCTGGCGAAAAAAAATCTGTCACGATATTACGTGTAAACGACCATCAAGAGATGCTCTAAACGAACAGACATCGCCAGATATGATACCTCAACCGTTACATTCCCAACGGAATCGAATGAGGTAGCAACGGCCCTGTCCTATCAAGTTAGGGACGGAAACTGGCTAAGAGTGTCGAAGTCCTCGCTTGAAGAAACAAGCGAAGGAGACTTGAGGAAGTAATCACAAAATTTCCATCAGTCTGCGGTGAGAACCAGTTGTTTATGAAAACAGTCACAAGGCCTGTTTCTCAGGTGATCGTAAGAGCGAGCACCGCCGGCGCCGGTTGCGGCAGCGTGGAACAGTCCGATATCGGTAAGATAAGGAGCTCCAAAAAGCTGCGGGGGGGGGGCGGCAAAAATGACGCCCTAAGCAGCGGGGGATGAGAATCTAAATTTCTAAAAGAAGAACTCCAGTGAAGTAAATCACTTACATGGAGAGGCTCATCCACAGTCGGCCCGAGAGAAGGCGGGTCGTAGTGATCGTGGTTAGGAAGGCATAAGCATACATCCATCCACTGTTACATCATCCTCGGTCGTGCGGTGACCCTGGCCACATGCCTTGCATGGAAGGAGGATGAAAGCAGCATGCGGGGCGACTCGAGTGTGCCGTGAAAAAATTTCTAAGAAAGAAGCCGATTCGACTAACGGGCACGGTAAAGACATCCACCGTAGACCACTCCGCACAAGGAGGGAGCGGCGGAGACGCCCGCAAGATTGACCCACATAGAGGGCAGTCTATAAGATAGACAGTTAGAGCTCGACCGATGGTCTGGCGGTGTACAGTTTGGTGTGAACTCGCCGACCCGGTACGGTGGGTGTGCCCAGAAAGTAGGCATAGAATGCCGACAGAGAATCCTGGGGCTTTAAACAAGTTTGAACGCACGTACATAGCCAACAATCTCATGAGATGTACGGCGGTTACTTTCCTCCGAGATGATGTTTACCCAACCGGGAAAGACTCGGGGAACAGCTGTGAATGTCAACAGGAGGGATATCTAGCATATGAAAAGCTGATTCCTTCCACGTATTCGGTGCGGGTGCTGCCGGCGGTGTCCGGGGGGACGACCGGTGATGGCAGCTCGGGCAGGGTTCGTACGAGCCGCCCGAATACGAGACAAATAGGTTAACATAACCATAATGCATCGGGTGGTGAAGGCATAGCGATTATTAAGCACAGGAGAACTTTTAATCGCCGTGACATTCAGATCCGATATACATACTCATAAGCTCGGAGAGCTATGAGATAGTGAGACATACCGCTGAGCGGTGATGGTGCTCATATCAGAGTCGCCCTCTCTTCAGCGGCGATCGCTGGAGAACGGGTGTCTGTACTATAGCCCTGACTCTGGCGTTGCAAGGGTAGGAGCTAAGTAAGACAGGGCACCCTTACTTTCGAATAGAAAGTGAGGTTCAGGCCAGAAAAGCGACGGTCCCGTCGCCTGGGCGGACGGTCCGCGGACGTGATAGGTTGTCCTCTCAAAGCAGCCAAACATTCTCACGAGAGAAGTGCGGCATGCGGTATGTAAGAGATTCATACCTCCAATCTACGGGCCCGCTTAGGGGGAAGAATGGAGAGAGTTACCGCTGAAGGAGTCGTCGCCGTATGTGAGCTTGACGTAGAGGGCGAATTCGGGAGTACCTGCATAATAATCGCCCCCCCCCCCTGCCTCTGCCTTCTCGCTAGCCTCGAGAGGCTTGAAAATTTCGAGACGGCGGCGCCGGAGCCTGGCGCTTCCGGGCAGCAGCAGAGCGGGGGTGGGTTTACACCCACGGAGCTGGCGGCTTCCTCGTCGTAGGAGCCGCCTCGTCTAGAGCGACCCCGTCACTCTCCGAGACCCCCAATTCGGCCGATTGAGCTCGGAGCGCCTGAAGAGGCGGGGCGAGAAAATATGGACTCCCTTGCTTCATCAATACCCCCGCTCGGAGGGTAGATGTGAGGTAGATACTTGTCAAGCAGCGCCTGAGCGCTTACTGAAAAGTCGCCCGCGGGATAGGGGTTGTCCTCGTAAAGGGAGTCTCGCTCTATGGACTGAACCGGGGGGTTGTCCAGTAAGCGCCGGGGTGGCCCCGCGTGTCGGCTGGGACACGTGCTCTGAGATCGACGAAAATGCTGGAAAGCACACGCGATCTTGGGGCACCCGGTAAGTCGGTGCACTGGCTGGCGATTTAACAGAATCGCTCGAGGATTTCCCGGGTGTCTGGTGGTTATTGCCCACTTGTCTCGCTTGATGCTCAGGGGCATCAGCGGGGTGAGTAGACGTCGAGGGTGGGGTGAACCCGCACTACTCGAAAGCAGAATGTAGCAGCATGAATAGCTGTGACATCTGACCACCGACACAAGGGTCTGAAGGAGGGACGCCCATGGCAACAGGGCTGGCCGACCTCACCTTCGACCTCTTCTTCTTCGCGGCCTCCGCCGGTGTGGCCGGGGCAGAAGAAGGCACAAGAGGCACGGGTGATTTCTTACGATTTGCCGCCCCTGGCAGGGCGGCCGTCAACAACGAAACTTCACCCGAATCTGACGGGGTCAGATTGTGGTCACAGTCTGATGTGTGACGCCTCTCGCGGTAGCAGAATGTAGCAGCATGAATAGCTGTAACATCTGACCACCGACACAAGGGTCTGAAGGAGGAACGCCCATGGCAGCAGGGCTGGCCAACCTCTCCTTCGACCTCTTCTTCTTCTTCTCTTTCTGCGGGCTCCGCCGGCGTGGCCGGGGCAGAAGAAGGCATGAGAGGCACGGTGATTTCTTACGATTTGCCGCCCCTGGCAGGGCGGCCGCCGACAATGAAACTTCACCCGAATCTGACGGGGTCAGATTGTGGTCACAGCCCGATGTGTGACGCCTCTCGCGGTAGCAGAATATAGCAGCATAACATGTATGACTGTAACATCTGGCCACCGATAAGAGGGTCTGAAGGAGGAATGCCCATGGCAACAGGGCTGGCCGACCTCTCCTTCGACCTCTTCTTCTTCTTCTTATTTTGCGGGCTCCGCCGGCGTGGCCGGAGCAGAAGAAGGCACAAGAGGCACGGGTGATCTCTTACGATTTGCCGCCCCTGGCAGGGCGGCCGCCAACAACGAAACTTCACCCGAATCTGACGGGGTCAGATTGTGGTCACGATCAGATTGTGGTTACAGTCTGTGTGACGCCTCTCGCGGTCAGGGGCTGGGCGATCTCTCCCGATGCTGTCAACGGAGGACGACTTATACGGCAGAGATCCTGACCTGTGCCGGGGGGAGAGAACCGCACTCTCCCTCCGGACTTCTGGTGACCCGGTAGCCGGTGGGTCGCATAGCCCTATGGGTGCTGCGGCGGCAGGACCTAGTTTAGGCTTGGAAGCCTTGGCTACCACTTTTTCCTTTGTCCGAGACCGTGGCACCACAGTCTTGGCTTCTTCTCTTAGCATCCGACCGCAAATTCGGAATGCTGATCGACGCACCCTCATACTCACCGCCGCTGGGCGCTCACCGCGGCGTCCCTCCTGCTCGCCTGGAGGCGGCCGACTTCTGTAACTTGCAATCGGGACGGTCCCCGTGGAGGGCACCAGGTCCTCTGGGGCTGTGTTAGTCCCATTCAAAGATACCTCTCTCTACCCTGAAAAAGGAAAAACAAGAATTTTTCTTTTTCTTTTTCTTTTTTTACAAAGATCTCGCTTAGATTAAAAGTGGAGACCGGAGTGGTCTTTCCCTCCTCCTAAAAGGAGTTTGTTTGAGCAAACAGAACAAAACAAGAGGGGAGGGGTAGGGAGGAAGAAGAACCTAAGAATAGTTTAGGTATCTGCCTGTAAGAAAATAAAAAGGAGGTCGGAGACTTTGAAAAAAGAACTCCTACAAGGTTCCCCTACTATATTCTCTTTTTTTTTGTGCCCGAAGGAAAAATTCGAAACAAAAATTCAAAAATGAATGCAAGTTCAGAAGAGAAAGAAGTTTCCACCTGCGAAGAAACACAAAAACAAGCATTTCAGAGCAGGAAGAAAAGGGATTGAGAGACAAATAATTCCTAGATAAGAGAAATTTTACGATAATTTCCAAGAGGAAAAAAAAAAAGTAACCTCCTGTGGAAAGGTAAAGAAATTCAGAACAGGAGGAAGGAGGAACGTCTCTAGTAACGATTCCAAGAGGAAGAACGACACAGTAAATCCTCAAAGGGAATCGTAGAGCCCGCCTGTCGAAATAAAAAAATATATAAGACTAGGAGGGAAGAGGGAATTGAACGAAGAAAACAATTCCGGGACAGGTCAAAAAATTTTTTTTTTTTTTTTTTTTTAGGGGGGATTGAATAACCAAACAATCATCAGGTATAATTGCGTAAGCCGAATTAAACAATCCCCGAAGCGTCTGTGAATAAAATATTAATCAAGAATTTTATTCAGAACAGAAAGGAAAAGGAATTGAGCTTTAGGATCCGCCTGTGAATAAAATATCAATCAAGAAATTTATTCAGAACAGAAGGAAAAGGAATTGAGCTTTAAGATCCGCCTGTGAATAAAATATCAATCAAGAAATTTATTCAGAACAGAAGGAAAAAGGAATTGAGCTTTAAGATCCGCCTGTGAATAAAATATCAATTAAGAAATTTATTCAGAACAGAAAGGAAAGAGAATTGAAGAATTAATCAATCAATAATCAATCGAAAATCTTAATAAATCAATTCCAGAAAGCAAGGAAGGAACAGAGTTGAAGATCCCAACCTGCAAAAAGAAATAACAATAACACCATCGACAACAAAGTGTAGAGGCTGTCTAGAATTTAATTCAAAAACGGCACCAAAAGCCACCACGCTTTGAACGTGAAGAACAATAACCATGACAGGTGGTGAAGGCTTGCTGCCACGTAGGCAGGCCAAGCCCGGTGCCTCGCGAACGCGCTAGCGATGCGGCGCGACGAGAACTCAAACGTTAGAAAACAATTTAGGTGTCACCAAAAAACACGTCTAAAAAGTCACGCCAAGTGTAAATTCTGAACACAATCTTACACACAAATGGAAAGATTGAAATTAAAAGGGAGAATGCACCACAGATAAGCGAAAATAATATACCAAAGCTCAAAAAGATTTGAGCTCTTAGGAGACTTATCTGAGCACGTCTTGACAGGTGGCTTGCCGAAAGCAAAAGAGGAAGATGGACGCTAGTTGCGCGGTGATCATGGGTAGTAAGCCTGAACGGGAGAGGGCGCGCTCGCGCTTTTTAAATCCTTGGGAGTTCTATTCGGGTATGGCAGTCCAGAGGGCTGAACTAGCAAATCAAGTAGATGTATGGAGTTATTGAAGTCAATATTGAACTTTAAACTGCTTTGAATATCTTTGATAATTAATGTGTAGTTTGTCTTTAGGCAACAACTTCACTTTCAAAACTGAAAGGGACTTGGCATTTTGTTGATTCCCTCTAAAAATTCTCAAATTGGGTGGAAAATCTGAGTCATAGATATTTTTATGCATGTTCCATAACATTCTGTTTCCAATGTAGAGGACAGCCAAAGTCACACACGTCAAAAGAGCAAATAGTTGGCATATATATTTCACCAAACAAACACACTACGTAGTACAGGTACATGCAAAATATTATTTACATAAAAACCCACCACTCACAAACCAGTTTTATTATCTCTTATAAACAGAATATTAGTTTCATATCAAATTCATGCTACCTATCGATACCTGTATCTGAAACTGACACTGTGACGTTTGTGCTCTGTACACTAAATACACATAAACAGCACAATTAATTGTAAGTTTGCGCATACACAGGCCTCAAGCCAAGGTACAATTAAAATTTATATTGTAAATGAGTGATTTGTGCCCTTTTAGGACAAGCCCCTTGGAAATTAAAAAATAACAGATTAAAATGATAATAAAAAAATAAAAACATGAATATCTAGCAGTACTATCAGAACCATTATCAGCACAATGTAGTGAAGTGTATATTTCTGTATGTAAGCCTACAGGTGTATGTACAGACAATACTCTTACTGATTATACTTCCTCTTTAGGTTACCCCCTGGACATAGTAATAAATAAGAGATACAACATTTGGCCAGAATTCAGAAGTTGGGTTTAACTTAACTCTGGTTTAAAGTTGTGGTTTAAGTATGGATAGCCAATTGTTACACAAATCACGAACAGTAGAAATATAATATTACACCTCATTTGGCTCTCAAATCATTCCTAATTGTGTAGGAAGTATAAATAGATGATTGTCTTCACAATCTATGAATCAGGAAAGAGCACAGTAATCATAAGAAACATACAATTTAATACAATTTTGACACTTTTGACTTCCAATAATTTTAGCACAGAGTTAGACCATGGCCTGACTTCAGAATACGCAATACGGGCCATAGAATTGTAAACTTCAGTCGTTTTCCTTTGTGCCAAGACTTGGACAAAATCAGAGAGGGTAAATAATTAGTCCTGATTGCATCCATTCAGTAATCGTGTTTTTTAATTTATGCTCCAAACAGGGCCTATAAAGCCTATATGTTAAGGTGGCTTTACTTTGATCTATTAAAAAAAGAAGAAAAATGATGCCCATGGACTCATGGAGGTACTTGTTCCAACACTCTCTTTTCAACAATTCTCCCCTTCCTTTCTTCTTTCTTGAAATGCTGATAAAATGTGCTATATGACTGTACCTTTTATCTTTTATTCATTTTTCCATTTGATCTACATGTACTCTTCCCATTGTTATTTCATTCTTTTTAATCAAAGGGGGCAGCTGCCTCCCAGCCCCCCCCCCTCATGGTGCCAGAACTGAGAATACATAGGATTAAATTTAACGTTTTGAGAATGACACTCAGATAATGCCAAACATTTATTCTATTCTTGTCTAGTCATTGTATCATTTTAAAATGTGTGAACTTTGGACCTCTATGCATTGATCACTAAACAGTAATGTAATGATTATGCTGCTTTATATGACAATGATAATGTGAATCAAGCTCAGATCAGTCAAAAACACTATTTTACTACAGAAATTAATACGTCTAGCTGCTTGAAGGAAATTTTTACCCATTAAACAAGTCAGTTTGTTTGCAAGCCGAAAAATAAAAGAATGAATGCATCTAGGTCATAGAGAACAGCTCAAAGTCACAGTTAGAATTGAGCAAATAGTGGCATATTTCATCCATCAAACACACTATGTAGTACACTGTACATGTATGTGCAAATATTACTTATCTAAAGGCACCATGCACAGACCAGTCTCATTTTTATTAGTTCATCATAATTATCAGTTTCAAGTCGTATTACCAATTGATAATGTACATCTAATTGAAACTGACACTGTGACATTTGGCTCCGTACACCAAAGATACAATGACATTAAGAGCGTCAATGCGGCTGTGGGTCTACAGAAAGACCAAGTTTTATATACATATACTACATGTATATCTTTTTTTCTCATAATTAAATACTGTTTACCACAATCCAGTCAAATGTTCTAAGGTATATATTCAGTTAACATTTAATCTAGGCTAAGCTGCTAGTCTTCAATTTTGATGGACAATCATCTTGATAAAACTGAAAAAAACACAAAATGAGGAAATCGGCCTCATGGACCCGGCCTCGTAGACCGATTCCCAGATTTCCATGAATACTCACCTCCACATGAGCGGCTATGGAATGCTTTGTGGTTCCATGGTGGTACATCTTGCCCCATTCTGAATCTGAGATGTTTTCTGGGTACCACGAGGGCTCCCTTCCCTCAGCGTCGTGCCACACCAAGACGAACCCGTTCTGTTCTATTACCTGCCATGACTTCACCTTAGCCTGGTTAGGTACAGATTCTGGGTTTCGGAGAATTCAATGTAAGAGAGAGCAATTGCAGAAAACCGTTATTTCATGAGAAGTCTTTAAGTCAAAATATTATCATAGATCTAGTTCTGGTACAGTGAACTAAACTCATCTTTGTGAAATCGTGAAAACCTAGCTGAAAAATCTAATGGTCACTAACACAAAAAGGCATACGTGGGACAATGTACTAATGATATTGGGGAAAATACCAGACATTAGAATTCCGGTGTGCTTATTTTGCTCATTTCTCAGCAAATTTTCCAGAGCCATTTAGCACATATTTTTAATCTAAATACTTGAGTGGTCATTTTACTGAATTCTGTTTGAATTCATTTATGAGATTGTTACCAAAACCGTTATTTATATACAGAATACAATCGATTGCACAATATTGCTTTAATAGTACTTTTATGATAATATTTCTATAGTAGTACCTTTTTTATGAAGACACAAATTACATGTTTCTTAATACACAAATATATATGTGTTTAAATAAAAAACAAGGAAATAATGAAAACACCAATGAAAACACCACTTCCATTCACAAGTGGATACCATACGCGACCATGAGATCTCAAAAAGCACTCTAAACACATATTTTCCATATTCTGATAATGCAACCCTTAACAAGTATTGGAAACAAAACGATACTATTGGCAAGTATTCCCTGAATTGAACCCCTATAAAACAAGTATCTTTCAATGTTATGTCACGGACGTCGGTCGTCGGTTTTACCTATACCTACATCATTGAGTTTAGTACAGCCCAACTCGCGCAAATCGTAACACGTAGTGTTGACTCCTGGGGCAAAAAGTACATCCTTTATAAAACATTTTAGTCTTGATTTTTTTATACCCTCGCAGATTTGATCCTAAACACATAGCTTTCCTAGCGAAATAGATACCCTTTTTTCATTATTTTAGCGGTTTTGACACCCTTATTATGCTACGTATGTAATGTGCCCCATCTTGAAAAAAACATCCTTTTTACATGTTTTTTTTTGGTTGCGCGTGGTATCCACTCGTCGGGGTAAGTGCCCCCCCATCCCCGGGGCTTTTATATGAGCAATTGTCACAGTCCTGGTGGGTGTTTCATAAAGCTGTTCGTAAGTTAAGAGCGACTTTAAGAACGACCGGTGATCCCTTCTTGCGGTATTGTGGTATATTGAATTGGCGATGGTTTAGCGCGTAAGAAAGGTTCACCAGTCGTTCTTAAAGTCGCTCTTATTTTACGAACAGCTTTATGAAACGGTTAACTGAGCTAATTGCATGGAAGAATGACATGGTACTTACTCCCTTCTTCCTGGTACGGAATGTCAACGCATTTTCCCTCCTTTCCCTCGAACGCCCATCCATGGAAGGGGCAGGACAAGCAGTTGCCCTTGACCATCCCTCCAATAGCCATGTTAGCCCCAAGATGAGGACAGTAGGCATCGATAGCATAGGCTTCTCCATCCTCTCCTCTATAAACTGCAAAATCATTTCCTGCCAATGATAAAAAACAGAGATCAATAATAAAAGTATTTAAAACTATATACAGTGTGTATTTTTTTGTTTTGATTTTCTAGCTCTTCTTTGACCTTCTTCTTCTTAAGAAGTACAGGCCAACATCTGGTGTATTTTTGTACTGTTGTACACTGTCTTGATAAAAAGGGCTTTAACTGTGTGAAAAAAAAATTACATAAAGATTGAACAGAGCTGGATCTTGTGTACCTCTCTTTCAAAAGTTGGCAGAGACATAGAGGGGACAACGCCCTGCAGCGGACAGTCAATCTCTGATTTCCTCATTAAAAAAATACTCAACTAAAAAATTTAATGGAGTGAGATGTACCGAAACTGCAATTATCATGTATATTTTATGAGTACTTCTTTTTAAAAAAATAAAGTGTTTGATTTGATTTGTAATCTAGGTTTATTGCCATAATAGGCCATTACTATGGCAACATGTTTCCGGTAAGTTCATTCAGAAAGACTGATTGGCTCATCTCCTAAATAGCTGTATATTGATGATCATTGTTTAAAAAATCATGAAGTTCACAGAGTTTGACCGGTACGGATATCCTTCGTTAATTTTGTGGCTTGATGCTCCCCAATCATATCTTGTCTGAAGTTAAGACTACGTTTTCGAATTACAGAATTTGTTTGCCATTGCCATAGATGGTGGACTTCACAGTGTAAGTAGTTCACTATAATGCAAACAAGCACTGGCAGCTAAATTACAGTACTAACTGTTGCCTTCATAAAAATCGTGAGAGGGCAAGGGGGGGGGGCAAGTGCATATATTTACTCACAGCCAGGACTTTTATTTATACTCCCTCCCTCATCCCTTCATTGTATGCAATTATTCAACTAATCCTCTCATTTGATGCAGTATAAACTACATGTACCTCTAACCTGTAACCTCTGGGTGAGGTATATGGACTAAATGGCTATCAGACCAACTGGTTATTAGATGAAATGGAGAGTGGACAAATTCATAAAAATCTGGAGGGGGCAAGCCAGGGGACAAGAGCATCTATTTAATCTCAGCCAGGACTTTCATTTATACTCTTTCATCCATGGAACATCATCAAAAATGAAATTTCTTCGTTGTATGCAATTATTCAACTCATCCTTTCATTTTATGCATTTTATGCAACTACATGAACTTAAGATTGTATAATTTGTCTTAATCCCTGTACTTTCCCCTCTGATCCCCCACCCTTACATCCTTCATTTAAAAAAAAAATCAGATTTTATCCTTGTACTTCATTCCCGATCCCCCAATCCTATTCCACCTCTACCCTCTATGATCCTGCACTCTTAAATCATTTTTCATGATAATTTAAAAGGGTCATTCATACCTAAAGAGGTTAATTCAGAATGGTCAGAATACTACATCACTCACAAATTATTCACTAAGTTTACAGACACGGTAAAGTCACGATTCCCTGCTTAAAATTTAATGCATCACTGGTCTTTGAACTTGACATCTATAGTATACTGTCAATGACTAAGTCAAGAAAACTCCATGTAAAGGGGGGGGGGGGCAAGAAAAGGCCAACATGTAGTCATCATTTCTCTAAGATGTACGTGTAGACCATGGGTGGTATTCTGCTGGGAAACGTTTCGTCAACATTTTCGCCCGACAAGTTGTCAGAGCTCTCGGACAACTTTCCTTAATTATGATTGGCTGAGAGGCACTGTTACCACACTAGGCGGTGCTGCACCATCCCGAGTTTGCCCAATCTCAAGATTTTAGCCCGATCGGCCCTCTTCGCGATTAATCTCGAGATTCAAGAAACCCCGTCTCCACCATCGCAAGAAGAGCAATTCCTGCTCGAGGGAGGCATCGATGCATTGCCGTGTATAAATAATCCCGAGTGCGTCTGCACCTACAAATTAGCGCGATAATTCGTAAAATAGCGCGCTATTTTGCAAATAATCCCAAGTTGACTTAGGATTGCAATCTCGAGATTAATCCTACGAAATAGCGCGATAATTGCGTCTGCATTGCAAATAATCTCGAGATTGTTCAGATCGGGATAATTTGCCAGATCAGAAATAGCGCGCTAATTTGAAAACTCGGGATGGTGCAGACGGCCCTTCAAACTGTCAGATAAATCATCTGACATGGTCCTTTCATGAAACGCTGGTGACATGGTTTAGGTTTAACCCTTTAAACTACATTTAATATACCACAGTTTTATGGAATGCTGCATGGTTTCATGATACTTCTACCATATTTATTGACAAAGATAATGTACCAACTCATTAAATTCCAGAACATCTTTGTAATTCCCTACTTTGTCACTTTTCAATTATATTTTTGACTATTTTTTGTACATGTAGCAGGATATTTTATTACTTTATTTGGTGAAAAATACTTTATTTGGTGAAAAAGTTGACAGGGTTATATAGTTCAAACTTCCAAACATTGATGACTGTGCATATCCCACTTCTTTCATAGTAACTGGCACTCCATATAGGTTTGACAAAACGTTAGCTATCTGCCTATAACTTACCAACCAATGATGACAATGAATAACTTCATGTAAAATTGATCATTAAAGGCAAAGATTCAAGCCAAGAGTTCATGAGGCATGATCGAAACAAGACCCACCCATTCAATCGAACTAGCAAACATCCCCAGCAAATGGGTCATCAAACATAAAGATGACAGGTTACACACATCGTTAAGCTAACCATTAACTTATGCCTACGTGAGGGAGATAATACGGTGACCACATCGTAAACTCCCATGAATCATATCCACCTTAACAGGGAATTTCATCTTGACATCTAACTCAATTTTAATTTAATGATAAAAAACAGAAAATGGGAAAAGGATGTGGGGGGTCAGTAAAGGTTTGGTGAAAAGTTATCAAAGAATTACAGAAGTAAAATGCAATTTTTGTTTTATTGACATCACATGCTAAAAGCTTTTCCATTTATAGACAAATGACAAAATCATTATAAAGCCGTAGGACTCCTCTTTCATCTGGTATAACTTTAGAAGATTCTTCATTCACGCAGGAGAAAGGACAATTGAAAAAAAATACAAAAAAGTCACTTAGCGGGCATCAATTGAATTTCAAAAAGTAAATAACATCTAAAAATTTCAATTTCTGCTCTCCAATTTGTGCAATCACTGAAAATGGTATTATTTTTCTTTAAAAAGAAATGCTTGTATTTCCATAATTTCATCAAACACACTGATTTCCAATTGTGTACAGAGCTGTAATGTGAACAGGATTTCAAGAATAGTTAAAGGACAAGTCCACCCCAACAAAAAGTAGATTTGAATAAAAAGAGAAAAATCCAATAAGCATACATGTAACACTAACACTGAAAATTTCATCAAAATCGGATGTAAAATAAGACTTTATGACATTTTGAGGTTTCGCTTAATTTCACAAATTATATGCACATCCTGGTCATTAAATGCAAATGAGGAGACTGATGACATCATCCACTCACTACATCTTTTGTATTTTATTATATGAAATTATATTTTCTAATTATCTACTCATTGTCAAGAGTCAAAAGATTAATTCCTCCCTGCATATGTAGAATTAGCATGGTTTAATACTACATGTATATGGTTCAGTCAAGTTGGTTGTACATGTAAATCAAATCTGTAAATAAATGAAATATTGTATAATTCAACCAATAATAAAAAAATAAATAAATAGTGAGGGACATCATCAATTGTCTAATTTGCATGTCACAGAGTTGTATATTGTTTTGTGAAAAATAAGCAAAACTTTAAAGGTCATAACTTTCTCATTTTACATTTGATTTTGATGGAATTTTCAACATTATGCTAGTTTGATTTTTTTCTTTAAAAAAATCAACATTTCTCTGGGGTGGACTTGACCTTTAATGTTATATATACATGTAGATGTGTTCTTCATTATTCTCCTCTGTTAGTCATCAAAATTCCATCTTTTCTTCCATCACCTTTTCATATTTTCTTTCAACATACCAGGGGCCCATTGCATAAAACTTTGGCAAATTTTTTGCCAGAGTGTGTAATTTTCAATGGCATAATACTTCACTCTTGCTATTAATGATAAGTTCTCATCCACTGGTTTAATTGGTTCTCTCTATCTGACTTAAGTTCATTAATATTCAATAGCAGCTATTCATATGCCATGCATATTCATGTACTTCTTTTATTTGCTATCTGTGCTATTTGAATATGCATTATTCATCAATGTTATATATCAAGTATGTGTATATCTTATGCCAAATACCCCCTGAGGTTAAAAGTTGTTCAGACTAGGCAAAAAGTGAGCTTGCCCTGAAATTAAAAAAAAGAATTCCTGAAGGGGATAGGTAATAGGCGCCCTTACGTTAGAAGTTGTTCAGACGAGGCAAAAAGTGAGCTTGCCCTGAAATTAAAAGAAAAATTAAGTCCTGAAAGTGATAGGGAATAGGCCCTAATAATTTGCAAAATTACCACAAATGTATTAAAAGATTAAAGGGCAGAATGTTTTCGAGGATAATGATCTGCCAAATGGAAAGTTGTCTGTATACAGTCATGTGTCCTGCCATTTCCTTTTTATGCATTGCATCCACACATATTATTATGTTCATGTACACGTATGCGTTCATGTACATGCGTATATACCTGTACATGTACATTGAAAGGATCATGTACATTGTATGGGTGCAGTTGACTGACATGAGCTGTTGCAGGTCGAGTCGCTTGATCATGTTGTTAAATAGGGGCCTCCATAGGGTGACAAAGAATGCATTTTGTTTGTTCTGTGAAGTTGAGGAATTAAGGTTATAAGGAATTAAGGTTATATTCTTTTTTAACCTTGAATTCATATGCAGTATGCAGCTATCCATGTAGACTATGTCACAACTAACATCACAGAGCTCTAGACAGCTTTTTTTTTTTTTGGGGGGGGGGGGTGGGGGTGTTTAGACTACACAGATGTACACATATGTATGTACAACACATAGACAATAGTACATTATATCCAAGTTCCAACTACATTTACCGATTATACCAAGGTTTTTTACCCGACTGCTAAGAAAGCATGAATGCCTGTGAGTAAGCAACCAGGGGACCAATGGCTTAAGGTCCTCTCCGAGGGACCTTGTAATGAGGATAAATGCCTTACCAAAGGGCGCTAGCGCACCACTTGGGAATCGAACCCGGGTCACCGGAATCCGAAACACCGGCTCTACGGACTGAGCCATCGCGCCTCCCTATACATGTAGTCTTCTTTTGAAAATTGACTATTAAAAAAGACTATTCACTCATTTTCACAATCTTGAGGACAATCTAAATGAAGAGTATGAAACTGGTTAGATTCTACCACCATCATCCTACATAGATATTTACTATATTTGGTTTTTAGTTCCATACCAACACAGAATGTCAATAAGAGTTACGCAATACAATCACAACTTTAGCAAACATTGTCAATGTAAATACTGGCAGGTCATAACCCCCAAATAAAAGCCATGAGGTGAGTCGATTACATTACAAAAATGCAAAATACCAGGACATATAAACCACCACAGTACATGGCATTTTTTTTCAGCATGAAGTTTAACTTATCAACTTCTGGAGTCAACAATTCCTACATTGGGCTTCGTAGGAACATCTAGAAACCAGCTAGGTATACAATTTCTCATTGCTTCATAATCAAAGTGTACTATTTAAACTGGACTTTCATACTTCAAAAATAATCTGTGTTTAGCACAGATAATGAACATTATCAGTGGAGAAACCATACAGGCTTGACAAGGTAGGGTGCAAGGGGCACATATCCCCTTAATATTTTGTGAATAGCCCATGGAACATCTATTATTATTTCAGCTAAAAGCCTAAATCTAAGAAAGTTGTCATATGTGCCCCTGCTATTAGTTAGTTCTATCCAAAAACTTGCTACTTGTGGGTACTCACGAAATAAGGCATACAGGGATGTGCCGCTGGAATGGGGGGGGGGGCACTCGACCAAAAAAGTAGTGGGTATGTGCCGCGGGCAAGACAAAAAAAGGGGGCCTTGGAGCGGGCTTATTGTGAAAAGGAGGGTCCTCGGAACAGGCCTCGGAACTACAAGTGTTTGTGAAAACGGGGGTTCTTGAAACGGGTCACCTGTGCGTGCGTGAGTGCGTATTCATCCCTATGGAATGGCTAACGCAGATGCGATGGTCGGACAGCGCTCTGCGGCCGCTTTTCACCAAAGTTGCGGCTCATTGTACTGGTAGCAGATCAATATGGCTGGAACGGCATAACAGAAAATATGCAAAGCTTTAGAGCGGATTTCTTTCTTCTTTCTCAATAAGAAAATGCTATGCTTTGAAGCGACTTTCTTTGTTCTTTTTCTCAGTAAGACAAAAATGCTATGCCTTGGAACGGAAATTTTTGCGTAAAAATGGGGGTCCCCTCCACGGCACATAACCACTATGCATTACATACTGAGTGCCCCCCCCCCCCCCCGGGACATGGGGTATGGTTTTATGCTGGGAAATCGATCCTAAACATGGCCACAATTTTTAGATACTGGCCATGAAATGACAGTATGTTTTGGGTGATAACCTTCTTTTTTTTTTTTGGTTGTCAATTTTTCCAGGGGAAAATGGCCCCCCTTTGGAAATCCTTTATCTGCCCCTGTAATCAAATCTCTATCAATGGGTACCTTTTTAAACAAAATTACCTGTAAATATGGGTATGGCCCTTTGGGTTTTCAACCTTCAGCCGCACACCCCCGTACAAAACAAATCTAAGTACCCCCCCCCCCCGCCTTGTGCCCCCTCAATTTCAAAATCATGGATCAACCACTGTTAATGACAAATTTATTGTGGTGCATTGTCACTTTAAAAACAAAAAAGAAGTTGTGAGACTCCGGGAGAAACTTACCTACAGCAGTTATATACTTGACATCTCCTTTAACCAAGTCTAAGGAAGCAATTAACGGAATCCATCCATTGGGGTAGATGGGTGGGAGTTGTCCTTCTTTCCTTCTTCTCCTGATCTCATTCACCACATCTCTTTTCTTCTTTCCATCAAGGATATACCCGACATCACCCAACTCCCTATTCAGGTTTAAAGGGGTTAGGAATAGCTGGTAGAGATAACGGAAAACATAGACGGCAACACCGAATATGAAGAGCGTTAGAAGCGTCTGAGATGCTACAAAATTAGTGAAGTTGGTTGCTAGGATGTGAGTCCAGTCACTCAATGGCATGTTCATGACTTTCAGGTTATCTTTCAACAGCGAGAGGGTTGGAGTATTGCTGGCAAGAGCGACTGCTATTCCAAGGCCAAGCATGAGGATAAGGCCTGGCAAGAACTTTGATGCACAAAATGAAGCCATGTTTAATCGGTTCCAGAGTCCTGTAAACAAATGAGAATCAATTCACAGTGCAATTGAGCAGAGCTAAGCTCAAACTGCGTTCCTGCTGTCTGTATATACGACGAGATCCTCTTCTCTCAGTGTTGCGTAAGTACCGTGACCGTTAGCTCAACGTTATCAAACCATCACTTCATTCATTCGCCTGAAGAACCTAGTACCCAGCGCAGCACCGCTAGCTAGCTTTCTAATCTCTATAGTCAATATCGTGGTACCGGTATCTAAGCACCGTACAAAATCAATAAGCGAGAAATCAACCATTCGAATTGCTGCGCGCGCGCGAGATCGGGAAACAGATGCAGCATTTGGGCAATTCTTCGCTCGAGCGCTCTGGATCGATGGGTATTGCTGACCCCACAAACTATATCATCTCAAAATGATAGGACAGTCTGAGCCCCCGGCTGAGCCCGGAGTCTGTGATTCAATTCAGAGCCTTGCAAAAAGTTTTAGTTACTTCATAAGCTCATCAATTTAGCAAGATCGATAATGGGGCCTTTACCTAAATGCAATTGCAGTGTAAGCCTTTCTTCACTGAGATGACGAGACAATAATCCAATTAATACGGTGTTGTAGGGATTGGTAGAGGGGGGGGGGGGGGGGCTATACTGGTTGTGGTACTGGACTAGTGCCACATGCAGGTGCCCGGTGCAGGTGGTAGGCAAGGGCCGGGGGCAATGGGGGGGGGGGGGGACTTTGGGGTTTTGCTAGCGGATCCAGTATGTGTGTGTGAGAGAGGGATCGAGGGGTACGTACCGTGGCGCGTCCGAAGTTCAGAAAACCTCGACAGGAGGGGCAAACTATTTCTGATCGACGCCATGCACTGAAAAAAAAGCCAAAGGTCACAGCCATTTTGGGATAGGGCCTAAACAATTCTCTGACAAGCAAAGAAATAAGTCATTGAAATTCTGTAAGGGGCTACTCTGCCCCCCCTTCCCTGCTCTCGGGTATGGTCGGTTAGACCTAATATGCAATCAGCATAATATAAATTATGAATAAAGTGCACATGCACTTTTCCGAGGTATGGTGTACACAGAACACTTCAGAAAAAGGGGGCCTCTGCCAGTGCCAATCAGATCTGATTTATATACGATCATCGATGATGTGGGTGATTTTATTTATTTATTTATTTATTTATTTATTTATTTGTTTGTTTGTTTGTTTGTTTATTTATTTATTTATTTATTTACTTATTCTTTATTTATTTATTTAATTATTTATTTATCTATCTATCAATTTATTTACTTATTCATCATATTTATCTATTTATTCATTTAATCATTTATTTATCTTATTTTATACTGCAGGGTAGGCCTGTTCAGTTATGCAAAACTGCTTTCCAAAGGCGCCCTGTAGTTTAACAAATAACCAATTCACTGTATGTAACTTAATAATTAAAGGGAAATAAAAACTTTGGGAGAAGATAGCTTGTGGGAAAACAGAAAAAAAATCAAAGAAATAGATCAACGATAGTTTGAAATAAATTGGACAAAATGAAATAATGAGAAAGTTATTAGCATTTGAATGTTGCGATTACGAATGCTGCGGACATAGATCGATATCGCTCGATCCACGTGTCTGCGTACCAGTTGCTATGCAAAGCACTTCACTCGAGGAAAGTGGTCTGAAGTCCCTACTAATGACTAACTTCCACAGAAGTTCTCCTGACATTGAAACAACAAGTATTTTTGTGTCGGTTTTGTTTCAAGTTTCAAGTTTTATTTTTCCATTTCCATTAACATTATAAGCAAATACAAATCAAACAAACATAAATATAAACAATACAAAGAAATATGATAACAATGATTACAAATCAATTACGAGTTCCAAAACATTTGTAAAATAGTTTTAACACAATCTGATATAGAAATGAGGGGATCCACTAAAAAGCATTGCTTGTAGAGCGTGGATCCCCTAAGATAATATATTAAACATTTGAAACATGACTCATTCGCAAGTGTAAATACGTTAAGTTAGAGTACAATATTTTATGGGAATGATAATAAGATGTTGAGTAATGGGGCACCATACATCTTCATATCCAGGACCAATTTACCATAAAAAAAACCCGGCTTCGATATCCCATACCTATATCCTCTGAAGTTTGATGGTCTTCTGCATGAAATATACTAAGAATAAATGTTCGCCACCTTTAAACCGATTGATGCGGTTAGAAGATAAAAGAAAGGGGAAAAACCACTCTGAAGGAAGTGTACAGTTTTGTTGACAGTTTCAGAATTAGACATCATTAAACAATGTCCAAGGTATAAAATTTTGATTGGGGGCATGGTTGTAATGCCATAGTCACATTGTGAAACTGAGTCCAGACCGAACAAATCAAGGAATGAACTGCAAAAACTCCGGTGTTGATTTAACACCAGCCCGGAATCTATTATGTCCACACCAGAGAAGTATTGAAACAACACCAGTTTTGACTATGAAAGCTTAAAAGTGCCACCGAGATGTTGAGATAATTATCTTGGGAAGTCGAAATTTTGATAGCAAAATATTAGATGACGAGATCCGTGATGAGATCCGGGATCTTGTCATCTGATCATCTCTTCTAAAAGATGTCGACATGATGAGATCTTAGATCTCGTCATCTGATCTTTTGCTATCAAGATGTCGACTTCCCAAAGATAATTATCTCAACATCTCGGTGGCACTTTAAGCTTCCATATCAAACCGATGCTGTTTTAATACTAATTGGTGTTGTATAAACGCCTTTCTGGTGCTAGACCAAAACGAAACTGGAGTTGTTTAACACTTCTCTGGTGTGGACATGTATAGATTCCGGGCTGGTGTTGAATCAAAACCGGCGTTTTTACAGTGGTCGTCTTGAGATAGTTTCGTTGGTGTGTGTGTGTGTCTCAGGTTCTACCCCTCAGTCGCAGTCCCCCTCCCCCTCATCGTCCCATCGAACTTATATTACTCCTTCAGATAAATTAGAGTAGCTGTTTCAACAAGGGTAACATGATAACTGGGCGATAATATTTTAGTTTTATTCAATGATGAACGTATAATAATAGACTGACAGTTTGCTCAAACCATGGACCTATATTGTGATAGATCCATGCTCAAACCAGCACTTTCCACACGATAGCGTGAAGGACTGTCACGTGATGGCGCTCTGCTGTTTATTGATCCGAATCGTATTAATTATACTTTCGTCATTATTGAATCACAAAATTGCGATCCTCAGGACGTATCGGAAATTTGATATAATTTTATGGAAGCAATTTTTATAAGGATTGATCTGAGAAATCAGGAGAGAAATTTCATGTTGCAAAAGAAAATGATCAATATTTAATAACGGGGATATAGTCGGATTATTATTCTGATGACAAATCCTGTTTTACTTGTTAAGGGTTGATAATAATAATATTCCGCTTTTATATAGAGCTTAACAAATAGGAACGACGTGTCTAAGCCCTTTACAGATATACTATTACCCCGGTCATCGGTCATCGGATTCATATCAGCCAATCCCGCATACAATGTATGCACATCCTCCACTCCCTGGGGATTATTCCAGTCAGTCACCGGTGAGGTGCACACAGTACTGGACAAGCTACAATGACTTTCACATCCTACCGGGTACCCATTTAGCATGTTTCAGGGGCTGCGGAACGGTTTTCAGAGTCGGGGGGGGGGGGGGGGCTGACCATGCAAAAAATCACATACCTATATGGTCATCTTCATGTTTTTGTAAACAGTTTTGGAAAAAAAGTGGGGGGGGGGGGTGACTGAACCCCCCCCCCCGCTACCGCGGCCCCTGTGTTTAGCACTTTAATGGGTCGAGAGTGGCAAACTGTGGATTAACGCCTTGCCAAAGGACGCCGCCACCAGACCGATGTGGGATTCGAATAAAGGACCCTCTGTTTACAAGGTGAGAGTCAGAACCACTACACCACGGCTCCTCCACATCTATTTTGAGAGGTCGATTCTTTGTGAAAAATTGGACGTCAAATCATGAATTTGCGCCCTTGCAGGAACCTTGTTTGAGTGGAAAAAAAGTTACCCGTTTAATTGAGTTATTTTGGGTTTTTTTGCATAAAAAACAACTATATTTCCAGAACTCCTCTTCCCATCTGTAACAAAATTAATCACGTTGTTCTTTAAACCTTTCAAATTACAAAATAAAAAGTATGATTGAATATAGGGGGCAGTGACGATTTTTTTTACAAGATTTATTTAGACTTTATACTTCGATAATGACAAAAACATGGCTCTTTGATTAAGCACTCTGCGAATCGATACTTTACCTATCATGTACAGTGTCGGATTGCATTACGATCTTAATTCTACCTCAAATAATTAAACACAATTTTTGAAAACTAATATTCTTTCATCTCCTAGCGAAAATACATGTCTTTAATATGAAAGACGAGAGTTGCATAGTCACTTCTGTCAGCCTCATAGGCAATGCATTCTTTTGTGGTTTTAAGTCATCGTTAGAAAATGAAATAATGGTTACAAAAATCATTAGAAAATCTTTAAATATGTCAGGGAAAATGTAAACAATACCACGACTTGGGTGGATGTTCAGATAAAATACACACAAAGTAAAGTGACGATCCGTAGACAAAAAACAAACATCTTGTATAAAACGTGTTGCTAGGTCAAAGTTCGAGGGTATGTCTGCTTCTCTTTGAATATAATTCGAAGTATATCATCGTATATAGCGTATGTAATTGCATATCAGCAAATGCGAGGACTTACAATATTACGAAAACTGCTTGCACAAACCAAAACAATAAGCCAGTTCGTAGTTCCTTTCTGCGCATGATCAAAAGATTCTACGCATGATCAGAAGAAGGTCATTTGTACTAAAATGACACGGTGCTTTAAAATCTAATGAGATAAGCACCAACTTTGATGTCTTGATTATTCATATATTCTTTTGAATTGTCGTTTTCATTTACATCCACAAAAACAACAATGCTTCCACGAACGACTGGTATTTCACAGTTTGTCAAGTACATTGTGCAACATGCTAAGATATGCATTCAAAGTAGGAATGCAACAAATACCTTCATTAAGTGTTCATTGGTGTGCTATTCTAGTCACCTGGTCTATTCAATTTCTTCATCCTGCTATGTAAGGCAAGCTTACATAATATCTTGCTTTGAAATCTGCCTATCATGATGAAAGAAATGAAAGGTCATTTGACCAAAATTGCCCATGAAGTAATTACGAACTGGTCTATCAAACACATAGGTAAAACAATGTTTTGGCAAAGAGATGAGGAAGTATGCGGACCGAGCGGCTCACATGTTTTTGTGTATTGGTGGCTCATTTCAAAGAAAAATTGGGAAAACTGTAATTTATGAAAACAGTTATCTATGACATCAGAAAGGAAAGGGGTGAATGCGTCGTTTGATAATAATAAAGATATGAAACATAATAGCGCTTAAATGTTTCTAAACACTGCTTACTATAAACCTGGCTATACCCTGATCGGGCGCTCGAGTATTAGAGGAATTCCTTCCTACCGGGTACCCATTTACTACACCTGGGTGTAGGTGTGGCAAATGTAGATAAACGCCTTGCCAAAAGACGCGAGTGCTGCGAAGGGATTTAAACCCCCCACCTTGTGCTTTAAAGTCCGGAGCCACAACACCTCTACAACAAAAAATGCAAAATATATTTATAATATATATATATATATATATATATATATATATATATATATAATTAAGGCGCGAAGCGCGAGACGATTTTGTTGTTGTTGCTACTCTGGCCTGAAAACAGAGTAATCTAAAATACTATCAAATATCATGGCGATCCATTTCGCGTTTGGAAATGAATGAAGAAGGATATCATCGACCGCGGGCTCCATCTTAAACTAAAAACTAAATAAATTAAGCAAGGTGTGGTTATGAAATTATTTAACTGTCGATAATTGTGTTATTAACCCTACAAAAGTTGTTTTCAGATAATGCAGAGAAAATTAACAACAGGGCACTATGACCTAGCTATTATATTTTCTCCATTTTGCGATACTCCAACAACTTGAGCAAATGGGATATTAAACTTGTTAGTGAGGGCAGTGGCGTACCGTGGGTCACGGCATTGGGGGGCACCAGCAAAAATTTCGAGTCACTTAGGGAGCGCGCAAAGCGCGCTCAGTTGCCAGGTGAACTGACCTAACATTTCAAGGACATGCAGTGTCATTAAACATATATCTCACTGATTAGGTAATGCGAGCGCGAAAAAAGCAAATTTTTTCTAATCATGATCTGTCTCGCTAAACAAACAATGCGAGCGCGAAGCGCAAGCTGAAAATTTTTTATATTCATATCTAAAAAAGGACATTATAAGCCAATTTTTTGTAATCATGATCTGTCTCGCTAAACAAACAATGCGAGCGCGAAGCGCGAGCTGAAATTTTTGTATATGTTGACCCAAACAGGGACATTTTAAGGACTATATTTTAGGAATCCATTTAGATCATGAATATCTCAGCATAGTCATCTAATGCTAGTGCCATCCTTTGCTGATTTTGTTAGAATTACATCTAAACACATGAAGCACTTTTTGTAGTCATTGTAATCCTGATTATCATGCGCATCTCACTTATCAAATACTACGAGCGCGAAGCGCGAGCTGAAATTTTTTGAAATTCACACCTGAAGAGGGGCATTCTAAGGCTTGTTTGTAGGAATTCACTAAGACCTTACGTATTTCACTAACCAAATGATGCGAGCGCGAAGCGCGAGCTGAAAATATTTGATATTCAGATAAGAAAAATTGACATTATAAGGACAGATTTTAGAAATTCATGAAGAGCAGACATCTCACTAATCAACTAATGCGAACGTTCGAACGTTTGCACGGACAGGAAATATTTTATATCAAGACCATAAAAAGGGCAATCACTTGAAGTAGTCATGAAAAGAAGCAAATGTCACCACATAAAACAATAATAACTCGAATTGCGAGGAAATATATTTGGTGTATATTGATTTGAAAACGGGAGGTTTTAGTACAACAGGATCATATATCCCGTTAAACAGTCCATGCGAGCACCGGGAACAATGAAGACCTAGGCCCTGAGCAAATAATGTTTCATAACGTTATGAAAAAATGCTTCTTATGTAATATAACATAATATAATATAAAGCATTTTAATGAACAATAGTTTCTTATTTCCCCACTATGTTTCTCTTCCTTTCTCCCTCTTTTTCTCATTTTCCCCGTTTTTTTTTCGGCCAGCCTAGTGGGGGGGGGGCACGTGCCCCCCATGCCCCCGTAGTTACGCCACTGAGTGAGGGAATATCAGAATATTAAAAATAAAGAAGAAGCGTTTTGGGAATATTCTTCTTTATAGGATTGTATATCATAACTGACACTCATCTTTCAATCAATTGCAAGTCAATTAAAAGTCTCAAAATAATGTTATATCTTGAACTATATCTAATCTGCATCTTTAAATTGAAATATAATATTTATTTAATTCCTCACTAGATCAATAGAACTAGATCTAGTCGTATGGGATTTACTTTGGTTAACATTGATCGTCAATCGGAAAATTTGTGATTAATATCTGTAGGCCTACTAACGAACCTTAGGCATATTTTACTTTTCTCAGGAACAAACCTTCGGAATAAGGAGCCCTTTTTATTTTTTGAACTATGAAGCAACATCTATGTATTAAAATGCAAATGTGTTTGAATGACAAAACTTCGAACATTACGAATGACGAACATTCAGAATGACGAGCGTGTATAGCGATGCCTTCCCACAAACGGGACCACAAATTAGTTGAAATCACTAAATTAAAAGCACCAACAAACACCAGCTGCCCTAATAGCGCCACCACAAGTCCTCAACTACTCACATCTGGCCAGCTTATGCAACACTCTGAGCTGTGTAGTTCCTGTAATAGAAGCCCAGTCAGTCGGCAAGCCCTGAAAAAGTTGCTTCTTTTATTCAAGTGATATTCATGACAAGAGTGTTTTTGCATTGTTAATGAGCTTGGTGCGGACCCAAACACCTCTTTTTATTCTGCCATTGCCGCTCTAAATACAGACCAAATTTTATGTTTTTGGTATCTTTATAAAGAAGAAAAATCACTCTTTCAGGTCATGTGTTTGGATTTTTAAAGAAATGTTGCAATATAGGGAAAACTTTCGATCTAATACATGAAACAAAATAATTATTTTCATGCAACAAAAGTTGTTGTTTTTACACTTAATTTCTGTTTAAGCACAAATGATTTTTATATCATGATAAAGCTGAAGATCTAAGCTTTAATATGATAGAGATATTTTAAATGGGTCAGCAGCCAGCTTTGCATAGGCCAAGTACATTTAGCAGCTCAAAACAAAAATACTGCGCTCTGATTGGCCATAGAGACCACACACGCAAATTCCAATGTTCCCCACAGCTGGGCCTCAGCAAGGTCACACTCACCATGTGGTAATCTCTTCAAATTACCCGCGCGTGTTGTTTTGAAAACCTTATTCAGCCAATCAGAACTCTAGATATTATGCTACTTAGAAATTTCAGAAATCTCGCTTTGCATCTTGATGGAAAATGCTGGCTGCTGAGTCATCTAAAAGGCATCGCATATCAAGAGTCACATAGTATGGAAGTAGAGAGATTTAGCTTTCTGATGATATGAATAATGTTTGTGCCTAAAACACAAAATTTTGCACAATTTGCAAGAGAAAACAGAGGAGGAAAACACTGTTTGAGGCATCTTTTCAGGCTTGAAATTCACTTATTTATCATAATACTTTATTCCAAAAGAAATAAGCAATACAAAAGAGTAACTTTTATTCTTTCCCATGGTACAAGATTAATCAATTTTACTCAAAGAGGAAATGGTTAAATTCTTTGAGATTTTGCCATTTTGCAGGGATATGAATTCAGCCACGAGAGGACTTGGATAAATCTTGCTCATTTGCTCATTAACACCGGTGCTTACAGACTGACTGAAGCCCACTTGAATGATAACACACTAATTCACCACACAATACATTTATACCATACTATTTGTGTTACCAAGTAGCAAAACATGTACTATCATAATTAACAAACATCCCATTTTCTCTGTATGAATAATATTATGGGTCAACCCACTCTCTGTTTCGTTGATAGTTATCTCAAAATAATTATTTTAGACTAGTTATTTATAAGACAAGCCCAATATGAGGACACAACAAAGTGTTGATCACGGTTTGCTAACCCTATCAGCAGGACGCAATGGTTATTTCACTTCTTTTTAGTCGCATCTGATTAGATCACAATATAAAGTAAGAAATGACTAGAAATGAACCCTCGTGAACGGGAAGGTTATGGGTTCGATCCGATCCCTAGCAGAGTCATTACCAAATACTTGTAGTATGGGTGATTTCAGTTTCAGTGTTAAAATCGTTGTGTTGGCGTTTTTACACAATTCGAACCCCAAACATTAAAATGGTCCTAAAAAGTCTCTCACTCTGGTGTTAAGCTGTCAATATTGTGATCTAGATGAGGATAGATTTTGGAGCTAGGAAGCACAATCAAAATTGTGCTCCAAACACCATCACAATCACCGGACATGAGATAACCCATTGTGACAAATGATGATAAATTAAAACACAATCCAAATTGTGCTCCTACAACCGCGTAGCCAGGATTTCATTTTGGAGGGGGCGGTAAATGCACGCGAAGCGTGCCAACCTTTGGTGCCAACAATACAGAGAGCGCGAAGCGCGCTCCCTAGGAGGTGGGTGCAGGTAGGGGGAGATTCCCCCTCCCGCGCGAAGCTTTTGGTGTTTCATAAATTAAAATGAAAAGGAGCCGTCTCTCTTAATTGTCTCTAGTACCTATATCAGCTCCAATTCAGTTGACAATATTGTGATTTTGAACCTTTTTTTTTCATGCCGGATCCTTGTTTTCAAAAGTGACTGTGAGCGAATGCATAGAAAAGGAATACAATGGAGGATATTAAAATAATAATAACCCCGCACGAAGCGCGGAAGCTAAAGCGTTTTTTTCAATTTTTTTTGCCATGAAAAGGGTCCCGATAAAAGGGTATTCTCAAAGATATACTAAATACTTCCTTTGGAAAGATCAGATTTGATTACAAACAATTTACCGACAGTCCATAACTCGCAAAACAAAGGAGAAGAAGTGTATATGCCGGGAGGAAGATGTTCCTCCCCGCGCAGGGCAATGAAACTCTGAAATTTCAAAGGGCGGACGTTTCATCAAAATCAGATATCTCTAATACCCCATCGGCTCTAATTCAATTGATTTTCTAAGATTATTGAACTTCGTTACAAGGAAAATAATGCGCAAAAAGTTAAAACTTCTGTGATTTATTGAAATTATATTTGAAAAAAAGGATGCCTAATTTCTTTGACTTATCCTTGGGGGAGGGGGGGCGACCGCCCCCACCACCCACCCCCGGCTACGCGCCTGTGCTCCCAACACCATCACAAACACCGGACATGAGATCACCCATTGTGACAAATGATTATAAAATAAAGCACAAAGTTAGTTGTGAACGTGAATTTTATTCAAATTCGTAAAAAATTACATAGTGCAAATAAACTGGACATTTCAAAAATACAAAAACAAGATAAAATAACAAGAAATATGGAATGGCCTTTATAATACATCAATAAGGTATGTTACGATTTCCTATTTATTGAACGAAATCAAGTTAAAAATAATGACCTTTAAAATAAATTGGACATTCATTTTACCTTACGGAATATGGATGTTTAATGTAATTTCACGGTACCGAAAAGTCACTTATACACGTTTCCAATAAAGGGAAAGATGTAAAATCAAATGGAGTTACTCTTAGTGCTTCAAGTAGCGCTGCTGATTGCAGTGAGTGATCAAACTCGTATTTCTTAAAGACAAAATGTATCACAAAATATATATACCTATTTGTTGTCACACTTGTGAGTACAATAGTTTGTGCGTATGAAATTAGTTTGAACATATTCAGCTTGATATATTTTTTACACAAAACATGACATGAATTAAAGATTGGTTGGGATTGCATGTGATTAGGAAGAATATAACACAGACAGAGAGTGAATATTTTTCAATAATTCTTTTTCAGATAACAATGATTCACTGGGCGGCTTGCAGGATTAATGCTATCAAATGCAGACATGTGAATTGATGAAAAGTGTGTTGGCAATACGCCTATAATATACACACATCGAACCAATGGCAGCCATCTGAGGCCCAGATTATTCGAAGAATTTAACATCTATTCATAATTTAATATTTTTTTTGTAACTGTGAATAATAAATCTTTCAATGGAAAGGCTTGTACTTAAGGTAAATGCACCAAGTTTGAAAATTATCATGGTGTTCTACAACAGGATTGTTTAATATGGTGGTATTTTATTCCATATTCCAAATACTTAGAATGCTCTTTTCTGATTGGTAAAAGTACATCATTAGAAAAATTAAAGCAAAACACAGTAATGAAGTCAGTAAGAGTATGGATGATGGTGCCTATACACTAACAACCAGGGGAGATAAAACTACTTAGTTTTACCTGAATTTTAATAATCACAATTATAGATACCATTTTGTAAAGGAGGAATTTACTTTCTTTCCTTTCTATAATCATAAAAATGAGTTCGTTTGCGATGGGGATTATAAAGCAAATAATCGTCTTTTGAATTCCATGGATGGCACATTCGGTTATTATGAATGTACAATCTCAGCTTCACTTCGGAATGAGGGCGAATCCACATTGACTCTGAGATGATAGGTAGCCCAATCATTTCCACCGCCACGGCAATTGATATTGGAAATTGAAATTGAAATGGTTTGTTAAGAAAATTTAATTGCACCCAAAGGTTGGGTTGCGAGTTTTCTAACAAAGTAAAACACAAAATATATACAATTTCAATAATCATAACAAAAATGACATGTAAAAGTAATAAAATCATTGTTTATTGGTCAAATTAAAAAAATAAGAATATAATAGAAATACACATATGGGGAAAGCAGTAACTTGCCTCTTTTTGTAGTCTACTCCAAAAAAAGGAGTCATTATGTACTCCAAAGGGATTGGTCCCTAGCATCACTCCAAAAGGAGTGTGATTAGGAACTAGACTATAGCTCTTCGCATTTAAAGAGTACATGTATCACGAAAAGGCGAAGAAGAATGGCAAATCAGACCGTGACAGATTTGATAATAATATTCTTAGGATGCAGGAAACAAGAGCAATTTATAAGGACATACAATGTAAACCAATCAGGTACACCTGGCTTAAAAAGAAATAACAAATGACATTAAACCTATGACAGATGAAACAGTTTCCGGCTATACAAGGATAAGTAAGGATGTAGCATAAATAGATTGGATAAAAAAGTATGCCGATTAAACAAAAAAGATGTGCAATTATAATTGGCTTATTATCATGATTTTATTTGGTACATAGTGTCGTTAACAAAAATCAAAATTGAAAGGAAACGCCATGAAATTAGACGATGTAGTTCATTTATTTTTATTAATAAGAATACACCACACTGTTCACTAATCACTAATCTTTTGACAAGGTTAGGTTTAAGAAGGGCCATGTTGGCTTACTTATAACATGAGAATCTGAAAACCTTTGGATCAATGATAAGTGTCATTTAGGAAAGAAAATGATCCACGATGACCCTTTTGTACATTATTTACACATAAAGATTGCTTGTTGAATAGTCGGACTCTGTGTGAGATTACGCTTTGCTACAGCGTTCTGGGGAGCGTTTTAACAACTTTTTTTGTCCGACAAGTTGTCAGATCTGACAACTCTCCTTGATTTTGATTGGCAAGCTGAGAAGCAATGTAATTTACTATGGAAACTGTCGGATGAAATAGGACTTGTTGGATAAAAGGTCAGCACCTCAGTGTACTTAATTGTTGCTGTTGAGCAATGTTGACCGTTTGTGGACCGCCTCACGAATTGGAGGTCATGAAAGAGGGGAAGGATGAAGACCCACGCCCTTCGCTAGTCTCATTATAGTCCTTTCCTCCATTTGTCAGGAACTCATGTAGGTTGAGCACTTCTAGAGGTCATCATCTTGGAAAGCAGGCCCGAAAAAGAGGCTAAATGCACGTTTTTGTATCCTCTCAATATGTTTTCTCTGTGATGCGTCAAGTCCGGGGCCAAGCTGGTGCACAGTAGTACTAGGATAGTACTGCGGAAGTGGGGTGGGTCTACAAACCTCTCCAGAATGCATCTCCGGTGTTGATTTTGTGCTCATTAATGTATCAATTCTTTAAAATGACGTTTATTGCTGAAGGAAAATCGGTGGTATCTTGACTTTTCCTGCAGAATTTTTATCCCTTCCAGGACACCCTTTCGGTTCTGTCGATAAGGTAGGATGGTGACCTGAACCCGATTCGCACGATAAAGTGTGTCTCAACTTATGATGTGCTACATTCACCGGAGGAGAGTGTAACGGCATGTCCATCGTAACCGTTGCATCTTTAGAAACTTCTGTCCGGTGCAATGGGATGATGTCCAGACGTCTCTGCGTTCCATTCTCAGAGACAACCGGAAGCTTCTTAACCAGGTGCTCTTCAGGGAAGAAGACATTTCCATGTCCTGATGATCGAGATGATGGCATATGGTTACCTGGTAAACTGGACGGAGAAAATGGTACAAACCTCGACCTCGATTGGGGTACGGTTCCATGATGCATGTCATCGCAAGGTTGATACTCATAGTTGTCCCGGTGGATAGCGTTGACACCGAAAGCTGGGGAACCCGGCGGCGGTGACGTCCGGATAGGTAAAAATACGGAATCGGCTGGGATTTCCTGGTAGATGTCTTGTTTTGTGTGTTCACTTGGTAATGGTGGCAGAGGCATGTACTTCCGGTTGTCTTGGTTGGTCAAAGAGCTCTGCTTCAATAGGTGTCTGCTCGGTGACTTGAAGAGACAAGAATAAGGAGATTGAAATTAGATTTTTAAAATTAGTATAATTACTTATGCACTTGGATATTAATTTTAAGATTGAAATGATAACTTCACTAATCCTTTGACAAGGTTAGATTTAAGAAGGGTCCATGTTGGCTTATTTATAACATGGGAATCTGAAAACCTTTGGATCAATAATATCTAAAGTATCATTTAGGAAAGAAAATTTATTTTGATGACGCGGGGTTCAATCTTGATTTTGGTTATCAGATGATTGAGCAATCGGTTTGAAATAATACCTATTTAGGGATACTTACGATAGATAGACGGGATCTTGGAATGGGTACTTGGTAACCATTGTCTTCTGTGACATCGCCAAGTTTCTCGTAGAATGACTCCTGTCCATCCGCAATGGCCTGTCTCCAGTTCCTCTGCGCCACTCCGTGTGATTCTAATGGGGTAGCTGGTGAGTGCAGAGGCATTTGTGATGTTGATGGTTGACAAGGTGGGTTCCAATCTGGGTCGAATGTCATATAGAATTCATTGTTGTCTGGTCGTACGTTAACATCCGCCAGATCGCAGGATCTAGGGGCAGGTAAATGTAAGGATCTTCGGTATAATTTAGCATTTTTAGAGCCACTTGGAACAGTGTTGTCAAAAGAGTTGCAAGACATGGTCTTCCTAACAGGCTTGGAAAGAAAAAGCGCGTTGTTTTTGCTAAAATTACGGGATACTATATCAGGGTCAATGTAGCCGCAATCGGAATGTTGGGAACTGGTTCCTTGTGTCTTGGATAGAAAAGCGCGTCGTTGTCTCAGACCAGCCTTGTCAAGCTGCTCATGTGAACGGACATTTCTGTTAACTGTACCTTTCATTAATCTTGCCCGTGGAGTATCAAATTTACTAAGGTCAGGCACGCTATCGTACTGCATCGGTTTTTCCTTGAATCGTCTAAGTAGACTTAGCTTTGGCATTTTATCAAGGAAACTTGAAAATGCCGTTTTCTTTGAATGTTTGTCCTCCAATGCTAGCATATATTTCCTTTTACATTCATGGTGCGGAATAACTCCATTCACTCTAGCTGACCCATTTCTCTTCATCTTGTTCTTTTTCTCACTCCGCGTCGCCCGCAAACCTTCGAACGCATAAGAATCGGACAAGGAGCGACGTCTATGTTCAAGAACAAAATCGTCCAGGTTATTTTCGTGGGTTGGTGTAGATTGACTCTGAGTTCTTAGTGATCTATAGCCATAGGCCAGCGGAGTAGAAGTGGATTCCTGGTCCCACTGCTCACGATCAGGAGTCACAAAGTTACGCTGATACTCGCCGGGATGGCTTAAATCACTGCTAGTGGGCGACGCTAACATGCAACTAGACGTCCTGAGTCTAAAATCAACATGGTCAAATTGAAAATTCCCCATCCCCGGACTAGTGGGTGTGCTCTTTTGCAGAGACGGTTCACTCAGTGTTCGCGAGGCGCTTGTCCTTCGCTCAACTGAACTTGCGGAACATTCTGAGGAGTTGGCTTGATCAAATGACTCTCGCTTACTATTTTCAGGTTGCGTTGGATAGTGCAATTTAGCTGCATGTGTATAATAAAGGGTTTGAATTCGAGCGGGACTTGTATTGTTATTATTAGTATTAGTATTCTCAGAAAGAATGTGTTCTTGAAAACCAAGAGGAGGAAGGTTCGGTAGTGGGTCCGTTTGAATTTGGGAATCACGCTTGCATGGTTTTGGATGGGAAAGCCTATGAAGCTGATCAAGTAACTTGCACAAACCTGAATAATCATCAGGCATTCCAGAGTTCTGGCAAAGCGTCGTTGGGAAAAAAACTTCTCTACCACTGTCTGAGACTGGCTGAAATACGAAGTCAGGGGAAATCTGACCGCCTGGACTTTTGTGACAAGAAGAAACACAGTGACATCCAAAATGGTCATTCCCTTTGGCGTCTCTTGGTACTTGGTCAGTATCATTCTGGTCTTTTGAAGAACAGTCCACTTCAGTATATTTCGTGCATCGTTTGGTTTTGTTGCATTGCGCTCTAAAGCGACGGATAATCTTAGTTAAAAGAGGCGTTTCATTACCCTTCGGATCCATCATTCCTTCGCAAAAATGCACTCTCTCGGGTTGTTCCAAATATTGATAGCTGTAATTTGGTAGTGTGATCAAAATCGCTGATCGCAGAAGTCAATCAAAAATCTGAAAAAGAACAAATAGTAAATATGCATTAACAGATTTAAATAAAAAAAAGAGGTAAAGCAGATGGCGATTGCGCTCACGACAAATACATTTTACGAAATTGAAATATAAAGACCGATATCATTCTTAATGATAATTTACAACGACCTCCTTTCCTTTCACATATTCCAAACTTCTAATTAGAGGTATAGGTTTACCGGTTACTTCAACGTTCACCATGTTCATGATAATTAAGAAAATATTGAAATTTATTTCACATTCGAAATATAGGTTCATGTCCTTTTCGTTGCCTACTAGATTATTAAAGGACAAGTCCACCATAAAAAGAGAAAAATCCAAAAAGCATAACATTGGCATTTTCATCAAAATCGGATGTAAAATAAGAAAGTTACGCTATATTTTAGTTAAGCTTAATTTCACAAAATAGATGCACATTGGGTCGGTATGCAAATTAGGTGACTGATGACGTCACCCACTGACTATTTCTTTTGTATTTTATTAGTATAAGAAATATTCTAATTGTCCTGGGAAACAAGTTTTGTTCCTCCCAGAACATTACCATTGTGTTAACATTTAATGGTTCAGTCAAGTTGCTTGATGGATATCATTGACTCTCTCAGTTGCAAGTCACTGGGTTGTGCATATTAATTGTTTTTTGAAAAATAAGCGAAACCTTAAAAATCACAACTTTCTTATTTTACAACAGATTTTTAAGAAATTTTCAGTGTTTTGTTTGCTTGATTTTTCTATATTTATCCAAATCAACATTTTTCCGGGGTTGACTTAACCTTTAAGTACCAAATAGTATGATTGAATGATTGTTACAGGTAAAAAAAACAGGCAGTCCATAAAAAAACAAATATTAGCGAGTAATATCGCTCAGTACTGGTAGTGCAGTCACTATACAAGCACTGTAAGTGCTAAATTAGCACTTCATTTTATACAGTGTACGCCTGGGGTCGAAGAGCGAAGACTCGCTATTGACGAGGGTACATCAAAGACAACCAACCTCATAGGAGCTTTAGTACTTCGAGTAGTGAAATATCCTGGACTTCAAACTTCCCAGTCTCAACAAGATAATGTTAAAGTGCTAATTTCTGAAAAGTGTAGAAAGGCGCTAAGCTCTCTCGCATCAACGGAGGGTAGACACAACAAAACGATCTGCCATGGACAACTCTGAAGCGTTAGTATCGTTGAGAAGCAAGATCTAATCTATCATACACTGACATAAAACCTCTCCTTATATTCCGAATATTTTTTTTAACAATCAGACTGAATTCAATTTTATTTAAAGAAAAGACATCATCAACCTTGCTTTTAATCTCGTCATTAGAAGGTTCATTTTATACTGCTCTCCTCCTGCCCATGGCTGTAGTTATCAAAATGAAACCATATACGTGTAAGGAAACTCACGTCACAGGCCTACATAGTCCGGTAGAGATTTTCCATACCTGAAAAAGTTTTTATGTGTAATATGTACATTATTTGTCATTTTATATCGAGAATGCCCGAAAAGAAGAATGATACAGCAATACCATAGTTTTCTATAACGAGGAATTAATTTATGACATTATTTTTTGCTCTTAATTAAAGTAATTGTTTTAATTAGCATAATCAGCTAATTATCAGATAATATTATATATATTTTTATGTCAAAGTACTATCTATATCGGCCTGAAATTCATTATGACAGTAATTTTCCCTTTTAAGCAATGACGATGTCTTAATTAGAATAATTAGCATAATGTACTAATTAACATCTATGTGCAATATATAAGTATATATTCCTTTGTTAGTTTATATCGAGAGTGCCTGAAAACATAAAAAATACAACTCTACTATGGTTTGCGGTAATTAACATAGCGGTGCAATACATATATTTCTTTGTCACTGTAGTTACGGTTGTTACAGGCCTAGATAGGGTTAAGAAGCCATATATCCCAGTTAAAATTACTTGTTCCTACAGCCTTATACCGAACTTATTACATACTCTGTGACTTAAGAAGCCATATTTTTAATTGCAATAATGGCCCAGTTAAAATGACTTGATCCTGAAACTTATACCAAAAAATTTTCGCGAGGAATTGTGTGATGACTGCTCACCTCTTCAGCTCGATAATTGAAGGAGAATGAAACCTTTGGAACAAGATAGCGTGTGTAGAAACAGAAAAATCGAAGAAACAGATCAATGAAAGTTTGAGAAAATTGAATGAAAAATAAGAAAGTTAAGAGCATTTGAAGTTTAGATCGATATTGTACATGTAGATCCTCCTATTGGCAATGCGACAAAGATGTGTGATATCACATGCGAACAACTTTCGCATTGCTTTTGTGTATATTTCACTTAAAATGCCTCTTTTATCACATCTGTTTTGTAGATCCTTAATTCTTTCTATAGGAGGGCTTGTAATACAGATTTTCATAGAATATGTTATGGATAAAAAGTTTGTATCACCATAAGAAAGAGGAAACTTAGCCATTTTTGGGGTATTTTATAGTCCATCAAAGGGAAAGTTGTTCACATGTGACATCACATATATCTGTCGCATTGCCAATCGGAGGATCTCCATAGCATTAGTGATCGCAATATTCAAATGCTCATAACTTTCTCATTATTTATTCAGATTTTCTCAAACTTTCTTTGATCTTTTTCTTTGATTTTTCTCTTTCCATACTTGTTTACTTGTTCCAGGGTTTCATTTCCCTTTAAGAATTCCTTGGGTAAGGAGTAAATACTAACTTTAATTGTAATGTAGAACTTTGCTGTCGAGTTGATTACTTTACTCTATTTGAAATATTTTTTTTTTCATATTTATACTTGTCCTTAATTAACTTGAGCGTGGTACAATGTCATGTATATAGGAAGCCCTAACGACAAGCTTTGCTTCTTTGTACTTCTTGACCATTTTTTTTACTGTGTATTGTTTTGATTTATTGTTCTTTAAATATTTCTCTGTATATGTATCTTGTTTTTAAAGATGGTTGAATTAAATGAATGAAATGAAATACCCCTGTATAGCACGTGAATTGAATGCACCTGTACAGATGAAGGAGAGACAGAGAGATTTAAAAATTAAAAGTAAAAAAAAATATACACTTCCGTTGGTTTCCGCTGGTGGCATGTGCAAAACTATGTGAATGAAATCAATGTCTTGAGCCCCCCCCCCGGTCTAATAATGTTATTTTGACGGGCGGAAAATTGTACCTCAATAAATAATAATGATTAATATCTAGCTTTTTGTGAATAATTTTTAAATGCTTTAACAACCCCCCCCAAAAAAAATGATTTTTTTTCCATTTTCTCCCCTTCCACAGGGTTCTTTATTTTCAAAAAGCATAGTTACACTGTATAAACATTTACAATTTTTCAAACAAACAGTAACTAAACATGGTATATACATAATTCATAATACATAGACATGAAGTCAAACTGTCTTTTTGTACAATCAAGTTGTCACAGCCAAAGCAAATTTGGCAAGAAAAGTAAGAGAGCTGATACATATATCTAAGAAATAAACACTGGTAATAATTATGTTTGTTAATGTGACGGATTGCCAGCTTGTTCGAATAAGTTTCTGAAACGAAACCATTTCTTTCTGAACTTATTTGCTCTGAAATTTGTTTCATAAATAATTTTTCCATTTCATAATAAAGTTTTAAGGCCGATATAATTGAGGTAAATGAAGGTAACTCTTTTTTTAATTTGGCTAAGTATATCTCTTTTCTTATGATCATCATGACACAGTTAAGAGCATTATCATTATTACCACAAAATCAAACTATTTGTTTTCATTCGTTTATACGATCACCTCTCGAGTATTTTTAAATATCCATGATTCTATTCTCGACCATATTACATTAGAATGAGTACAAAGTTAAAATATATGCATAATTGTTTCATCATTATCAATACAAAAAGTCATTTCATATTTGTTACTATACCAAATTTCAACAGAGAATCTTTCATATACAATATTTTGTTTAAAATTTTAAATTGAAACCATCTTATGTTTATATCCATTGTTGCCTGAAAAGGAATCAAAGAAACAGCTGCTGCATCTCGAAAACCTAACAGACCTTTCCAGCTGACAAGAGCCTTAGATCCTTCAACTTTGAAGTTGACAAAAAGAGCAGTAGGCCTATATATTTGAGCAACCTACACACGCTTTAACAACAAGCAGAGCTTCAGGAATCAATCTGTGGGGAAAACCAGACCTAATTGCGTCACAAAGACCGTAAGACTGTAGAATATTGATTGTATACCATGAGCGCGTTGAAATTCTTATGGAAAGAAAGTACCATATGTTCGAAGAATGTCATGAACAAAGTGTATTCCTCGAATCGTAAATCCCAAGACCTGAAATAGATTGGTTTGTTATTCATTTATATTCGAGGTTTATTCCAGAGAGGCTGACAGGCTATGTTATTAATTAACAATTCAAGCAAGTCTGACCAAGCAAGTAAAACTTATTTACAAACTGGATTCTAATTCGTGTCTGCCAATGTTCTGTAATAATGTGAGCCAATGTACAAGTGAAACTTGTGTGCTGGATTTAAGAAAAAAATTGAACAAATGAAAAGTAAAATTGTTTTGAGAATCATTTAAAAATCGTCTTAACCCCGCCTTTATCATACAGTTGACACATTTGCCTTCTACTTATTTTATCAGGTTTGTTTCACCATATAAATGCATAAAATTAACGATTTTTTAAAATACATTTCATTATTGCCTGACTTGGTTCTGGAAGTGAAAGCAATAAATAATTCAATTTCGGTACCAACAAAGATTTTACTACAGTAATTCTTCCCAGAACGGTTAAAGTTCTTTTGGACCATGAGACAATTTGACGTTTTATTTCTTTATTTTTATTCAGTATAGTTCTATACTAGATTAACAGAAAATTCTATAACCAAGTACCTAGAGTAGGCCTCTGATGCACAGAAGTTAATTGCTTTTTACAAAATTTATTTTTCCCTATCCATATTGCATAAGTTTTTGATATATTGACCTTGAGGACTTTTTTTTTTCAAAATGACCTAATATTTCAAGTGCACCTAGTAAATCTTCTTTTGAACCGTTAAGTGTAAAAATTGTGTCGTCAACATTATTGTTGTAGTTTACTATATTTTGCTGCCACATGTAGACCAAGGATACCAATGATAATGAAAGTTCCTGATATTTCGCTAGCAAGTAAAAAGAGATGGGGGTGATAACGGATCTCCTTGGCGACGTCCTCTTCTTATATTAAACTGTTTGTATCTTGACAAATGAACTGTAAGATATAGATTCACCCCTCAAAAGCATTATCAGAGTTTCAAAAAATAACTGGTCATTGATAGAAAGTTCACAATTTCCAACAATATTATTGTTCTCATCGAATATCACCTCATTTGTAGCATAATATGTTATTGTTTTGATAATCCTGTAATAAAGAATTGTTGAATTTCCCTATACCAGGCCCCCGCTTTATCTTGTTCATTTTTAAACTAAGGAGGACCAAGGAATGGTCTGTTCGATAACCTGACAAAATTTCTGATTTATGGACAAGTGATAACAATTCTGAAGATACAAGGATAAAATTTAACCTTCCTTGCTTAAAAGGGTTTGACTGACGCCACGTATAATACCCTTTTACCGGATACCTGATTATCCATGGATCACATAAATCTAAATCATTTTTCATATTGTTAACCTGACAGCTTGCTCTAGGATTATCCATATGTAAATAGTTATCGAAATCTGTAGAATCTGGTCCTGAACGAGGTTCCAATCTCCACAAATTATCACATGTGGATTTTCGAAATCAATGATGATATGTTGTAAGTCAATGTAAAATACTGGACTATCAGCATTCGGGCCATGTAAAGAAACTAATGTAATATCATACTCATATGGTGTCAAGTCTATATAAGGCTATTAAATATCCGTTATCGTCTGTTCTGCTTTGGTAGACTGTTACAGTAAGAGCATCTTTGAATAGAATTGCAGCACCTCTGGAGCTGGATGTATGATCAGAATTCATCCCCAAATTCTACATATTTCTGTTCCTTTGGCTTGGGTGAAATGGGTGTCTTGTATACAACATGCATCATACTGTTAAGATTTCTGATATACTAGTACGTCCTCTCTTTTCCTGTCATTCGCCAGACCGTGGCAGTTCATTGAAATAAAAGAAACATCACCCTGCATAGTATACAAAATCAATGGCGAAAAAAGACTGCGAACTACCGGTACTTGTGGAAGATTTTTTTTAAATAATAATAATAATGATAATAACAATAATAATGATGATTTGGTGTCATGATCCCATGTGACCGCAATACTAGACTGAACAAATCCGGGCGGTGTTTCATAAAGCTGTTCGTAAAGTTATGTACAACTTTACGCACGACTGGAACCTGTTCTTTTGTGCTGAAATGGTCACAGTCATAAAAATGCGTTGATTCATTCGTAACTTACGAACAGCTTTATGAAACGGGCCCCAGGTTCATCCTGTTGATATATCTTACGTAGATATTGAACTAGTGAGAAATAGTTTAAGGTGGAAGTTGTAATCGGTAAAAATGCTGTTTGAAATATCTACACATGGACACCCTGAATCGTGCAGAACCACGGCAAGGCAAGACTAAAATATCAAAGAGTTGTCCGTCCCATTAGATCTGTCGACAGATGGATAACTCGGGAGTCATGGTATAATGTTCTCACTCCAAATGATGTAACAACGAAGTGCACCAACCTTATGTCGATGGTTCAAGAGCAGTTAGACATTCATCTCCCAGCAAAACAAGGTAGATTTCACAGTATAGACAGACCATGGATGACATCCCAAATGAAAGCCTCATATCAATCAACGTCAACGTGCCTTCGCACGTGGGGACCAGTGGGGACCGCTGGAAATACTTACGACGGAACAAGATTGCTCGGTGCATTGTAAACATTGGCGGCGGAAGCCAGAAAATTTAGGGAAAGAAGTTGACAAGAAAAAAAAAAGGTTATCAAAACAAAATTTAGGGGGGGGGAGGACCGTCCCCCCAACTAAAGTTTAGTTACCCCCGCTTCCGCCGCCTATGATTGTAAAAGCCAAGAAAGACTGCCACAGCACAAGAATTAGTAAATTGAAGAATTGTAGGCCTAATCTTTCAGCTTGGTATCGTGAAATTAAAATACCCAGGGTACGATATCTGCACCATCCATCAGTATTCCAAATCTTGATGAAAACCCTGTTGGTAGTGGTAGCGAACGATATAAATGACCATTTCACGCATTTGATAGACCTCTGATATACCGGCATTAGATACCTGCTTTCCTTCCTTCTAATACTGAGTGTCCTGGTGTTAGAAGGTGGGATGTCTACTTTCAGCTGCGTAATTTGAAACTTCATGAAGCAGGAACTACCAATGACCTACCCATTCGCATAATTAAAGAGTTTGCCTTTGAGCTAAGTGATCCCCTTACTAATCTCATTAATTCATCATTCAGACTGGGTGATGTACCATCACAATGGAAAGCCTCAAATAATTACCTCAATTCCTAAATCTAACCCTCCTACTATCAACAATCTTCGACCCATCTCCCTCACCAATTACTTTGCCAAGGTAGCCGAGTCCTTTGCAGGTTAGCGGCTCATTGAGGATATCGCTAAGAACATAAAGATCAACGTCAATTTGGCAACCAACCAGTGAGGATTATTAACTGTGCATTACCTTGTCGGTTTACTCCATAATCTTTATGAACATTGTGAAAAACCGAAGAGATATTAACAGAAAGGCTTTTGATAAACTGGACCATACATCGCTTGTCAATAAGCTAATGAATCTTAAAGTAAGACAATGGTTGATTGATTGGAGTGTATGCTTTCTTGAAAAAAAAGGCTCCAATGCGTTACGTATAAAGGAATTTTATCAGAGTCCAAGTACAATTTTTCAGGTGTTCCACACGGTACTTAACTGGGGCCCATCTTGTTTCTTATCATGATAAATGATGCCCTCTGCGATGGTACTAATCTATCACATTTCAGGTATGTCGATGAAATAACAATAGCAGAGCTACTTACCCATGGTCAGGATTCAAACCTTCACTCGTTATTGTCAGATTTCCACAAATGGACACTTAAGAATCGAATGCAAATGAATCCATCAAAGCGTATCTCAATGAGTGTTACTTTCTCAAAGAACCCTCAACCCTCTTATGTGCTCTCGATTGATGACACCTCCCTCACTGAAGTGTCCAGCACTAAGATTCTAGGTGTAATAGTGCAATCAAACCTAGAGTGGGACGAACATATTTCCCAAATGATCAAGAATTGCCACAAGAAAATGTATAATGTTAAGGACCCTGAAGCAACATGGAATGTCCATAGATGACCTAAAGACGGTATACGCTGGATACATTCGCCCTCTCCTTGAGTACTGCGCCCCTATATCTTTCACAGCGGTTTGTCAAAAGGCCAATCTTTGACTTTGGAAAGAATCCAAATGACTGAAATGAGTGTTCCGGATTATACTTGGACTTCGGTATAAAAATTACAAAAGTGAATGTAATTTGATAAATCTCCAAATCCTCGAGACAATAAGAAGAAAGTCAAGCCTATATTTTGCTAAGTCTCAAAACAACCTATCTATTCGAACTGGCTCTCCCCAAAGAGAAATAACACCAAACAACTCTGTCAAAGTCTCACCTATGAACCACTCCAATGCAAAACGAAAAAAATCCAGAATAGGCCACTCCCCCTACTTCGTCGATCTGTTAAATGGCAAAAAATAACCTGCATTACCGTCACCGTAGTTCATTTTTTTAATGTAAACTTCTCAATAATCAAATACACACCTTCTTGTCGATCTATTTCTTTCTGATTGCCTGTAACTTTTAGAGTCTGCTTTCCTTTGTTCTGTTAAAACCCAAATAAATTTGTAAGTTTATAATCATTTATGTATTTCATTTGAATCTATAATTCCATTGATTTCTTTTTATTTATTTGATATAACACATTTCATCCATACTCACTTATCAGTTATGAATCATCTAATATATCAATAATAAGGTTTTTGTTGACCTCCTGAATATGTTTTTTTTTTACTTACCAATTAATTTCATTATGCATCCTTCCTGCACTCTAAAAAAGATTTACCCAATATTGGGTAAAATGGGAACATGCGTGTTGGTTGGGTAGAAAGATACCCAATATGTTGTAAATTTTACGCAATGTTGCGTTGAAATAGCCCAATTTTGGGTAAAAAAAAATACCCAGCAAACATGCATGTTCCCTTTCTACCCAATTCGGGTAAAATTTTACTCAGTGTTTTTAGAGTGTGTCTATTTATGCAATATTTGATTTAATGCGATTTATTCACTTACACTCAGAACTCCTTTATGTAATTAGATCCGTTATAATAAAGATCTTTGTGTAATTTAATCTACATGTATTATATTGAATACCTTTGTGTCGTCTTTCTGTGTAATCTATGTATTGTATGCATTTTTCTTTTTGATTTATCTACTCTTTGCATAATATCTTTGTATGTTCTTATATTTTGTAAACATGTATATTTCAGCCACTGGCTGCCAATCATGTATTACCAATAACCATTACTATTCTATTCTATATCGCTGTTGTAAGCACTCGACTGTTTTACAGTTTAAAAAAAAAACTTTAAATTCTCAAACAAATCACTTTGATTTTTAATATTCAATCTTGAATGAAATCTTTTGCACCGTTAAACAACTACTAACTGCTGTCAAGTTCACAGTAAACAGAGTTGTGTAAATTTTAGACAACATACTTTGTATGTTGTCAGGCGCGGATCCAGGAGGGGGCCGAGCCGGCCCCTCCCTATTTTTTGACAACCTACAGAAAAAAGTGTACTTTATCTTGATAGACACTACGAAAAACAGAAAGAAAAGTAAGAAAGAGTTATTATACACATGATGTGTAATTTACAGCCTCGTAGCGGCCGGCCCGACCCCGAAAGGAAACGAGAGAAAGGTGAGGGGAAGAAATGGAAAATAGACTTTATATATAAGAATTTTCGATCGCGCTTCGCGCTCGCATTGTCTGTGTAATGAATCCCATGCACAAGGATTAAATGACACTTCATATATCCAGTTCTGAAATCAATTTGCACACAATATTTTAGCTCGCACATCAAGCTTTCATTATTTTGTTTGATTTACACAAATATTGTTATATCAAAATTTTCAGCTCGTGCTGCGCGCTCGCATTGTTTGACTTATGAGATACTTCTCTTTGTAAAGTCTTTCCCAAATTTGTCTAAATGCTCCTTTGTCATGTCAGTATATAAAAAAAATAAGCTCGTGCTTTGCGCTCGCATTTAATGGTTTGAAACACAGCTTGTTCTTTATTTAAATAAAAACGCGCTTAGACTGTTCAGTTTTCAGGTCGGAATATCAAAAATTTTGAGCTCACGCTTCGCACTCTCATTATTTAATTGGTGATACTTGTATCTTCTTCATCAATCACTAAAAGCAGTCCTAATTGAGTCCCTTTTCACGTTACTATAATAAAATTTCGGCTCGCGCTTCGATTGCATTGTTAGTTGGATAGTTATCTTTGTTCATGATTATAAAAACTGCTCAGAATCTTCAGTTCTAAGGACATAAAATGTAAAAGAATTTTAGCTCGCGCTTCGCGCTGGCATTATATATTACGACCACATGAGATACCTTATCTTGTTTATAACAATAAAAACTAACATATACTTAAAATTTCAGTCTCTATATAGTTAGGACTACCCCCTGAAAAGCCCACAAAAAAATCAGATTATATATAGCGGCCAATCAAGAAAAAAAAATTGATGAAAATATTTTTCGCCCCCCCCCTATTGGCGAAAGCTGGATCCGCCCCTGGTTGTTGTATAGGTGTGTGAGTGGGGGGGGGGATGTGTAAACTTCATTGAAGCAGACTTATTCATTTTCATATATACCCCGTCCTCCAAGAGAAATAATTAAGCCCGAATTATTTTAAATACATGCGCAAGATTTCCAAAACAAGTAGAATATGCACGTGATGAACTTAACAGTAGACATTTTAATTAGTTTCGATGTTTAACCGTGCCGCGCATCATTCATTACCTGTTCGGACTTGAGCAAAAATATTTTGCAGTTCGCTCTCATCTTTTTTTAAGGATAGTCCGACTTAATATTATTTAACGAAAATATGTCACCAGCCTTGTTTTTAACCGGTCATTAAAAGTGAAATGAGTATTAAAGGGAAAGTTGATGAGATTAAACAACAAATGAAACAAACAAGTTATTATTTTATACTGCTCTCCCCTACTCATTGGTGAAGTAATCAAAACGAAACCATTATGGAGCGGAGCTCGCGGGAGGCCTCGCATTACTAAATAATAATCCAGTAGTGCAGCAGTAGAAATTCGACATCACGACAAGGGTTATGTTACTTTGCCAAAGTACTAGCACTAGTGTATGAAGAGGGAGGGGTTCCCGATCATCGACATAATTTTGAATTCCTTTCTATTTTTTTTTTCTTTTTGCGACGAGGTCTGAGAGAAAATATACACGTTGTATACAGGGACGGATCCAGGATTTTCCAAAAGGGGGCAAATTTTTCGAGGGAAAAAATTTGAAAAAAAGGTCTTCAACGACAAATAAAGGACATTTCGTCCCCGAAAAAAAATTGACAAGCAAAAAATAAAAGGAGGTCTCTACTTTCAAAAAATGAGCACACCTCACCTCTGTTTTCATGGCATTTTTACATTACAAATTGTTAATTTTGCTTCTCAAAGGGTGGGGGCACGTGCCCCCTGTATCCGCGCCTGGTTGTACCAGGTCCTTCGGAGAGGACCTTAAGCCGTCGGTCCTCTGGTTGCTTGCTTACAAGCATTCATGCTTTCTTAGCAGTCAGGTAAAAAATCACCACCAATATCCAAAATATAATCAATTAATTAATTAATTGATCAATCCATTCATTAGAATTGTAATTAATCACGCTCAGATCTATAGATCAGGAAGAGATCTCCACACTTAAAATTTTAAGGATTTGAAATACATCAAAGTAGGCTGTGAATAATGAGCAGGCGAACACAAGATTCAGATTTAAACCTTGCAGGTACGTTCAAATTTAAATCCGATAGATATAATTTCAAATCTTTTGAGATTTTAAAGTAAACCCCAAGGATCAAATACGAATTCAATGTTCTTCTGGTCACCATGGTCACTGTTCGTCGATTTTAATTTATGTTTAATCCTAGAAACATAAAGTAGAGAGATGGATAAAAAAAAAAAAGAGAAAGGGGGAGGGGTATACACAGGAGGTAGGCAGGGTATAGATGGATGGTAAGGGAATATGGGAAATAGGGCGGCGATATACTGAAGAAGCACACTCAATCCCGCACACCAACACCTTCTCTCATACCCCTCCCCACACACACCAACATATATAAATAGAGAGGGGGGGGGGGGGTAGAGAGAGGCAGAGAAATCTTCTTTTCTGTCATTTTACTTCAATATTTATATCTTTTTATTCATCTTATTATTTGTATTTTTGCATTAATTGTACGATTTGTATGCTCTTATGGCCGAATGAAATATATATAAAAAAAGAAGAAAGAAAGAAATTGACTATAAAATCGCTATATGTGATTCGTCGGCTGGGTTACAATAATAATGTCTGTATAGTCATACTACACGTTCATAAAATGTCAGACAATATTGTTTATACTAGTCAAATGCGAGTAGAAATAAGTAAAGAGTGACTAAAACATCAATCGCATCCATTTCAAACTTTTATCCATGCAGTCATGTTGAAATAAGAATATAAGCAGCACAAATCGGTATTCTTCCTAACGGCTTACCATTCACTGATGTCCATGAACAAATCATTCCGATTTTCATCAGCAATCATGAAATCATGATGAAGAATACCCTAAACTCTGTAGATAGTAGATAATGGAACTAACTACGGCTTTGTCTTGCCACGCTGTTGGAGGATTCTAGAACAGTCCTCGAGCTTGCTTGGATGAAAGAAGCAGCGTGAATGCAATCCAACAATAAGTGCATTTGACTTCTCCGTTTTTTCCCCTCGTTTTTGTCTCACATCGTTGTTATCTTCGAGAGTGGTCCGTCGCACACGTAGCTTGTCAAACGTCGAGCACTACGTGTCTACATGCAATTATCATCTACTTTAAACACTTCAAGCCTGAATCGAGGATTGCTTTGGGGCCGATACGTCCTTGGCGTAGTTTTAATAAACTTACTGCCCATCATTTTATAACTTTAAAAAAAATTGCTGTTTTAGGTAAACAATGTAAATGATTTTCTGTGAAAAATACATCCCATTTGCACCTGCTGTGCTATAGCAGGTGTACTCCATTATTATTCAGTAATTCATATTCATAATCTAAAGTGTATCGTCCCGATCATCTGAAACTCTACTTTTATACTTTCCAAAGGGCCACTCCGATCACCCACAAATATAGGAACACATACAACTGATTGATATGGCAACACACTCCAAGTATATTAGTGTATAAGTTTTGTATATCACATTTATGGTTTTTTTTAAATTGTAGGACTATATATCAGCAAACCATTCATGAATCAACACCATTAAAAAAAACTCTTCTAACTTTGACGTGGCATTATGAAGGAACGACATGTTTATAATTATTTGTCCATGAGAACTAAATACATGCAGTATTTTTTAATTATTATGATATTCTATTATGTTTATCTTTTTACCCTTATATGCTTAATAATATTCCTTTTCTTCCTAAGATAATATGCTATTTTCCCAACTCAACTTGATTGAGTGATGATTTACAAGGTTATATCATTTTATTTGCCCCTTAAAGGGATGGTCTGGGCTGAAAATATTTATATTTTGATACAAAGAGTGGAATTCACTGAGCAAAATGCCGAAAATTTCATCAAAATCGGATAAGAAATAATAAAGTTAATGAAGTTTAAAGTTTAGCAATATTTTGTGAAAACAGTCATCATGAATATTCATTAGGTGGGCTGACGATGTCACATCTCCACTTTCCGTTTTCTTATGTTATTACATAAAATCATATTTTTTCATTATTTCATACTTGTGTGAATGATATGTCTCCCTTATAAAGAAATAAGGTGCAGCAATAAATATGTAATGCACTAAATCAGTTGTCAATCATTTTTTTCTAGGTCTTGGAGAAAAATTTGAATAAACCTAATTTCATATAATAAAATACAAAAGAAAAAGTGGGGATGTGATATCAGCCCACCTAATGAATATTCATAACTAATGTTTTCACAAAATATTGCTAAACTTTGAAATTCAATAACTTTGTTATTTATTATCCGATCTTGATGAAATTCTCGGCATTTTGCTCAGTAAATTCTACTCTATTTATTAACCTATAAATACTTCCAGCCCGGAACATCCCTTTAAACCTGTAGCATTGCCTATGGTATTTACACTGGATTTTTGTTGTTGTTGCGTGGAAAGCACCTGTAAATGCCAAACATTCATGGTGTATTGTTTTGCATGGGCAAAGGCATGTTAAATGGCAGCACTCTAGAATATGCATAAGTTGTGAATTTTCGAAGGGATGTTGCACATTACATTATTTACATTCGACTATTATTATCATTATTTTTTTTTTACTTTACCAGCTCCCCCTCCCCTTCACACACACAAACTCAAATTATTTTATTATGAAGGGATGAAAATTTTGTCAATAAACGTATTGAGTGGCCAAAATGCTTTATTATCGGGTTTGATACCAATCAAAAACTTACCAAATGAATTTGAAAAATCTGCCGGAACTCTAAATGCTGGAACTCTAAGCATTTATGTTAGTAATTTCATTATCGTTTTGATGATTCTATTATGATGGAATATTCATAATGTTTAAATTGTTACGTATTCTGTGAAATGCTGAGGGGTAAGGGTCTGTCTGGTGAAATGTTCGACAATAATTACAATTGATAATTTAGACCTGTGCGTGTAAAGTCCAGGAGGGAGAAATGCCCTTCTTTCTCGAATTCGGCACAGGCCCCTGGTACGTTGATGTTCGACGGCAGAAGACGTCATTCTAAGGTTACCTGTCTTTACAGGGAAACTAATTCTGTATTCTAACATCCATTAGAGGACAGACACTCACTTGACTTTTAACTCATTCGACAGTCCGATGTACTTGTTTACCTGTGACCTTGTTTGTCGTTTTATTGTTGATAAAAGCCGGTTTGATTACAAATAATTTATTCGACTCGTCACCGAGCGCAATGAATGAGAAGAAAAATCACCAAAGCACTGAACATTAATTGTAAAAAAAATATATTATATTGCTGGATGGAATCAAAATAAAAACTGTTTACTCAGAATTTTGTTTTAACCTTATGAATAATTCATGCAATTCACTTTCGATTCCCGGTAGGGATAGGGAGTATTACCATAACTAGCCCATAGTTTCACGACAGTTTTTGTCATACGCTTATCCTATACGAATAGTGGATAGTCGGAGACCAGTACTTAGCGCGCCGAAAACTGACAAAAATTGTGTGTTCAATGACATTCTTAATGCCTAGTTTAATGGTATTATACACTGTGAAAACTGTGGTGTTAAAACTGACACCAATTGGTGTTAACAGAGGACCATACCTGAGGTGTTAAAATTACACCCTAAAGATTTAACATAACACAAAAGAGTGTAAATGTAACAACCAAGGGTGTTGTAATAACACCTATAGGTGTAAAACTAACACCACCAATTTAACACCGGTGTAAAATGACTGGTGTGGTCCTCTATGTACACCGGTTAACACCACAGTTTTTGCTGTGTACTGCTTTCACTACTCATTTTATAACATATATACATTTTATAACATAATGTTTGCATTGCATATTGTAAATTTTACATATCCAAATTATTAGTGGGAGCATATCGATATGTTTGCCCATTTTTCTTATGGGACCTCCCCCCCCCCTGCATGCAGGATCGACGCCTGTATAGTGAGTAGCAAATTAAGAAAAGTGTCTTGGCGAGTTTATACGCAATAGTTCCTTTAAGGGGAGTCCAACCCAAATTGAAGTTTGTTTTAGAGGGCAAAAAAATTAGACAAGCATATTGATGAAAGTTTGAACACATTTCTGACTCACAATAAAAATTTTATTTTCATATTTTTATGTAAAAAAAATGTGATCTCTATAGCTATAGAGACCTCAAATTGGCTGTATTGGTTATGTCGTTGTCATGTAGGGAAGGGATTCTAGGGAATACTCAAAATACACAAAATGGCTTCTTTTTTTGCTCAAAAGTTCTACTTCGAATGATACTTCATGGGGACATAATCAATGAGGACATAAAACAAAAATCCCCAGCATTGTATTTCGATTACTGACCAAGGGGAATAGAAACCTATGATAAAACCACGAATAGCCGATAATCAGGTATAAAGCTATTGGGATAGCTGTCCCGACTACTTGTCACTGCAAATTTTATTCACCGAAGAAGTGCCAATTAAAAAATAAGCGGACATAGCTTTCATCCCGTTTTTCTTATTTTTCACCTCTCATGCACATTTCTTCAATCATCTAATGAAAAGTCAACTCACTCGTAACCATAGTAACCACCGAACATCCTCATTATTCAAAGTAGACGTTGCATCGATTATAATTACAATGAATTATACCCGGTCACATGTACGGCGAGTCGAAAACAGCCGTTTTATTCGTTTTTATCTTATTCACCTAAATGTACAAAAAATGTTAAAACGGCTGTTTTCGACTCGCAGTACGGCCGCCGTAGAGCAAATGTGACCGAGGTACTTTGTCAAATCAGAGAGTAGAAACCTTGAATGTGTATTGTGTTACTGCTTCAGTGATTCTGTTATAGTCTAATTCCCATTCAATTATACATTTTTGATTACACTGAAAACTCTGAACTGCTTATACATTTTGATATATCGACTTGAACAAATCACTGTCCGTATAACTTAAATCTCTCTTTGTCTTCCTGTGTCTTTTATATTAGTCTGTCTGTCTGTCTCTCTCTCTCCTTGTCGGTATCTTCTTCTTTCTCTCCCACTTACTCAGTGTGTCGTATTCTCACGTCTACTCAAAATTCTTTTCTCCTCTTATTTATTCACGCCCATAGCCTTACTATTCCCCTTTCACAATTTTTTGTGTGCTCTCCTCCACCTCTCTCTTTCTCTTTCTGAATATCTCTCACTTTCTCTTCATCTCCTTTTTTTTATCTATCTCCCTCTCTCTCTCCCTATCGTCTTTCTTCCCCTTTTTCTATTGCTATTCATCTTGCTTGTTAATCTGTTTTCCCTCGGTCTTGGTTCACTCTCTCTCCTGGGGCATCTCATATGCAATGATTTGTTGAAGTTCGACACCCAAACTAAAACCCTCTTCGTTTTAAATTCATCCACTAAGATGGGACCCGAGTGATGAGGGATTCTTCGCCAGACGAATAGAACACTGGTGTCCCTTTTCATACGAGTTTCAATGTCACCTATACCCAGTCATTATGCGTGCGTGGGTAGGATGTTAGAGGTGTTAGCAGTTAAGGGGTGTGGTGTTGGAGGGGTAACAAGGGTGTTCTACAAGGCCGATTTTAAACCCCCCAAATTTGATTGTGGGAAAGCGAAAAGTTATCATCTTAAAAAAAAATGTGAAAGCAAGATCCGACTCCCAAACTTTTCATTTCTTTCAGTCCATGACTTTATCTCTCGTATTCATCCACGACCCTGGATTTGTATTACCCCCCCCCCACGTGTTAATAAACAAACTCACCCCCATCCAGGGGCCGTCCAAAGGAAGTCTGGTAAAGTCAACATCATAAAGGACTCGTGCATGGTATCCGCGGCATCAGGATCTACAACACAAGGGTCCAGGGGCTGCGGAGCGGGGTGTTGAAAGTAGGAGAGGGGGGGGGGGGCTGAACATGCAGAACGTCACAATCAGGGTCTCGTAACACAAAGGTTAGCGATCGATCGTACGCTTGAATTTCACTGTTGATTGTACACTGAATGGAATCAATTGTAGAAAAAAATGTTCTACGATCATTGCTTAGTTTTGTGTCACGGGTCCCAGATGGTCACTTTTACGTTTTGTACACGATTTTGGAAAAAGTAGGGGGCCCCTACTCTTTTCCAAAATCGTGTACAAAAACGTACCACCCCCTCCGAGCCCCTCGGTTCCGGGGGCCCTGCCTTAGCAACAATATCGCTCGCACAATTTATTTTCTCAAGAATTATTGCAACTATATAATTTAGAAATAAAGTATGCAACTATAATCATTGAGCTTTGTTAGATGCATGTTGTAAGCCCTTTGCAATCACACACGGCTCAGTATAGAACTTTTTTTCTTAAAGAGGTGAATACAAGCATGATAAAGATTAAGGAAATAACAAAAGGAATATATTGTAAGGATTTCGAATTCATCTAGGCCTATGATAAATCCAAGATTTTTCCCTTTTGTTTATAAAATAACAAAAGCAGCTCTGGTTGGCTCGAAGCTATTTCTATACCTTATTAGTACTAAACCATGTAAGTTGGTCAAACAAAGCATTTCATTATCCAGCAATTTGGAAATACCCTTACTTATAATTTCTCAAAGAATAAAAATGGATTAGCGAAGCAAGTTATTTTAGAATGGAAATCAGTTAATGTTTTACATGTCTCCAATAGATCTGCGCAATGTAATGGGGAACGATCAACCTGCTTAATGGGGGTGTTTTCAAGGGGAATATTTGTAGATACATTTTGTATTTCAAGAATGTCATTTGTGACGTCATATACGAGCAGCTGGCCCATATTTTATGTAATTAAAAAAAATCGATTTTTAAAGGTTCGTGATGACTAATAATTGTCTTTCTTCAGAAGCAGGTGGGAAATTATTTGTTTGTTGATATACTTAAGGTACAATAAAACCCTTGTTCAACTTTTTGAGAAAAAGACATTTCATTCATATTCCTAATTTACGAAACATGGGAAGCTGCCTGCATATTACGTCACATTTTTTTTAGAAGGCACCATACCGTAAAAATAGACCGCTTGACACACAAACAAATCTTTCATGTATCCTGAGCCGTGATTGATTGGGGGTATAGCTCCCCCAAATTAGCCTGGGCATTGTTTGATTGTAAAGGGCTTACAGCAGTTATCTAGCAAAGCTCATAATTAGTATTCTAAAAAATGGATTTCCTCAAACCTTCACCAATAGTTTTTGTAATCTTTCCAGGTATTTTTACACTAAACTTTTTGGGAGTCAGGGTGAACAGTCTCTTTAATATTTCAGAGGGCATAAAGCCATAGTTAGGATTTTCATTATGTTTTTAATTAAGAATGATTGGGGTTTATTCAGTTAATAGGTATATAAGGATTGAGCAATTGTCAACGGAGAAAATTTCACGTCTTTGCTTCTTAAGACCCTTTAATCATTTTCGCCATGTATGATGTATTGTTTTACAATTGTTCTTTCATCACTATAAAACTCATTTCAACGAATTGAATAATTATGAAATGGAATTATAATGTTAATAGTGATATCAGTAGGAATAATAATGATAATGTCGTCTATATCATTTTCATCACAACGATTACTGTAATCTCAATTAAAGGTAAAAATTCATTTGCACTTTATTTTTTCACTCCAAAAGCTCACTGCCATACTCAATTCCAATGCTATATGATTGCTATATGAAAGATGTCAATTAGTTCGTGCAAGCGGTCTTTTTTCACCGTAAGTTGGTTTCCAGTTACTGTAACCAAGATAACCGAGAGATGAAAAAAGTCTACCATTTCAGAAAAATGTCTAGACAGTTATGTACGTGACCCCCGTACAAAAAACACTTTTATTACAAAAATGTCCTTTCAAGAACGTGATCTCTCTTTGATAATATGGAAAATTGGCAAACATTTTTTTAGATTCTGTGTGTGTGCCTGAGTGTTGTTGTTTGTTTATGGGTATGTGTGTCTGCTTGTGCATGAGATTGTACGCCGGTGTGTGGGTGTGTATGGTCACGTGTTTAATACCAGGGTGTCCCATCCCCCGTGGGGTCCCATCAGTCTTTGGAGTTGATTCATTAGCGAGATGGCCACGTGACTGCTTAGAAATGAGTGCCTCTGGAGATTATTCTCTGTAGTGAGTTAACTCAGCTAAGAGTCCTACCACCATCCGGAGGGAAAACACCCACAATGCATCCGCCAATCAAGTACTGTGTGCATAACTTGAAATTGATGAGAAACAAAGGAGATTGCAAAAGATGTCAAGGCTTTATCACTTTCAGTCGTTTTAAAATTGCATGTTGCATTGGAGATTCCTGGTAAGCCGAGACGATTCCCTCTACACGGAGGTTGATTCAAATAGGCCTCGTTTTTTCATGTTAGGCGAGGATAGAGAGTAAGGAAGCTTTTAAGTGCCATAGACACGTAGAAATGGTGTGTACGTTATCTCGCCAAGTTGATTTATGGAAATTTGCATCTCAACATGGCAAGATACCTTATCTCACCTAGTCGACTTATAAAAAGTTGTTTGTCAACGTGGTGATATCAGCTCGCGCTTAATCCTGTTCATGATTACAAAATGTCCAGTTTTGGGTCGGAATATTTTTAATACCTTTAAGCAGGCGCTCTGCGCTCGCATAAAATTATTTGAGAAAAGAGAAAGAGAAAAGAAAAGAGAAGAAAAGAAAAGAAGATAAAAGGAGGGAAAGAAGAAGAAAAAGAGAAAAAAAGGGGAAAGAAAGAGAGAAGAAAAAAACGGGAGGGGGCGCCGAATTATGTTCGACATGGGGGGGGGGCGCGCCGAATTGCTGTTCAACCTTGGGGCGCCGCATTGATCTTCAACCTAGGGGGGGGGGGCGCCGAATTTATGTTCGACATAGTGGGGCGCCGAATTGATGCTCGACCTAGGGGGGCCGAATAGGAGCACCAATCAGATGTTTATCCTAAGGCGCCAAATTCTTTTTAATCTAAAGAGGGGGCGCCAAATTCATATTCGACCTTTGAGGCGCCAATTTGATGTTTGTCTAGGGGCGCTAAATTCATGTTTAACCTAGGGAGGGGCCTCAAATTCACATGCTACCTATGGGGCGCAAATTAGACAAATTGACCGGGGGCGCCAAATTGATGTTTCACATGAGTTTGGCACTTGCGCTGGTATGAAATGTGTAGTTAGATGCCCTATGAAATGTGTAGTTAGATGCCCATTCTGTTTATGATTACCAAAAGTGCTTAGAATGTCAAAAGTTTAGGTCAGAATATCAAAAAAATTCAGCTCGCGCTTCACGCTCGAATCACATATAAACATACCATCCTGTTCATGGTTACAGAAGGTCTAATAGGTATTTATTTTTTTAAAATTAATAAAAAAAAATTCAAGCTGGCGCTTTGCGCTCGCATAAAATTATTTGTTAAATACCCATTCTGTTCATGATCCCCAATAGTGCTTAGAATGACAAAATTTAACGAAAGAATATCACAATTTTCATGTCGTGGTTCGTGCTCGTATCAATTGTTTAGTCTAATTTTGGGTAGGAATATAAAAAAATTTCAGCTCGCTCTTCACGCTCGCATCAATAAAAATATACTCATCGTGTTCCATGATTACAAAATGTTCTTAGAATGTCAAATTTTGAGTTTGAATATTTAAAAAAATTAAGCTTGCGCTTCGCGCTCGCATAAAATTATTTATTAGAGACCCATTCTGTTCATGATCACCAATAGTGTTTAGAATGTCAAAATTTACGGTAAGAATATTACAATTTTTCAGATTAAGCTTGCGCTTTGCGCTCGCATAAAATGATTTATTAGATATCCATCCTGTTCATGATTACCAGACTTTCCAAATTTGAGGTCAGAATATCAAAACTTTTCAGCTCGCGTTACGCACTCGCATCAATTGTGTAGGTATACGTATACCCATCATGTTCACAGCTACAAAAAGTGCTTAGAATATCCGATATTTTATTATTATTATTTAGACCACGCACCCGGGGAAATTGCGAGGACATTTTGTCATCATATGAAAATGACTATTTTCCTTTTCCTCTTCCTAAGCGCGAGATGAAACTTGTCGATATTGATATTCCATTCTGAAAAAGGGGACAATTTCATTTAATTTCATTCAATTTTATTCATGAAACTGTTACTTTATTTATTAATCTAATATTAATGACAGCTTAACATCTGTTGACATTAAGGCCTGAAAACCGGACGGTAATTCTCCTATGCTAATCGGCCGTTGATTGAGTGCAGGAGAATGCATTGATGCGCGCGCAGTTGCGGTAGCGTATAGTTTGCCTTATGCGGTGCCACTGCGAGTAGGCCTGGGGCGGTATTCTGAAAACGTTCTTATCTTAATTTTGTTCTTATCTACGTCACTTTCTTAAATTGGTATTCTGAAAACGTTCTTATCTTTTTCTTATCTTTTGTTCTTATCTTTGTTCTTATCTTGCTCTCCACCCCCAATGCTGAGCGCGTAAATTTACCACTCGCGCATATAATACAAAAGTGCGCTAAAAAGATAAGAACAAAATCAAGATAAGTGGTATTCTGAAAACGTTCTTATCTTTTTTCTTTCTTATCTTTCACGGTATTTAAGATAATATTTAAGATAGCTAGAGGGTTATCACATCTCACGATGTCTGCATTTTTTCTTGCTCAAAATCGATGGCCACTAGTAGTAATAAGTACCCACAAGTATTACTCCCACCATTTCTTTCATTCACCCTTTATTTTGCCCGTCTATTTTTTCTATCCCTTTTTCTTTTTTCTTCCTTTCTATTTGTCTGTCTTTCTTCCTTTCTATCTGCATGTCTTTCTTCTTTTATTTCATTCTCCATGTATATCTTTTCTTTTGTTCTGTTTAAATCTTTTAATTTTTTTCTTTTGCTTTGTTTCATTTATACTTCATCTTTCTTCCATTTTTATTTTCCCTTTTCGTTTCATCCCTTTCTTATTTCTTTATAGCTACTGAGTCTTTATTTCTTATTTTCGCTCTTTTCTCTTCCTTTTCTTTCTTTCTTCCTTCACTTTTTTTGTCATCTTTCTATTTTTCTTCCTTATTTTTTCTTCAATTCTTTCGTTTTTATATATGCTTTTCCTTTTTTTAATCATTCATTTTATTTTTCCCCCTTTTGCTTCCTTCCCTTTAATAATTCTTAATTTTTCTTTCTAAATTTATTTTATTTCTGCTTTCTGAAATTTTTGTGTCTTTTTTACTTTCTTTTTTTTTCTTTATTTCGTCGCTCATTCTTTTTTCGTTCATTCTTTATTTACCCTTTTTCTTTACTTTGTTTCTTCTCTCTGTCTTTCTTCTCTTAACTCTTTATTTTCCCTTTTCGTTTTTTTTCTCTTTCTTTCTTTCTTTGAATTTACCTTTCTTTCCTTTATCTTTTTGTAGTCTTCATGTTTGCGTTAATTTTCCTTTCATTTTTTCTCTCTCAATTTTATTTCTTTGTTTCATTTCCCTTTTTTCTCTTCCTTCACTTTTTACATTTTATTCCCTTTTTCTCCTTCTTTTTTTTCTTTCTAACTTTCTTTTATTCGTTTTTAGACTATTTTCTTTTTCGGTTCCATGTTACTTTTTTTTAATCTTTTTAGTTTGACCTTTTTCTTTTTTGTGTGTGTGTTCCTTTTAGTTTCTTTCTTTTCTTTTTCTTTTTGTTCCTTCACTTTATCATTGATAATTGTTTTATTTCTTTCATCCTTTTCCTTCTTTTATTTATTCTATTTTTCTTTCTTTTTTATTTTTAAGTCCTTTTTGCTTGCTTTCTTTCGTTTACTTTTTATTTTTCATTATTTTCTGCTTTGTTCCTTTCATCTTTTTTCTGCTTCATTCTGACCCTTTTCTGTCTTCTTACTTTAATACCTACTTACTTTCGTTCTTCATTTTTTATTCTTTATTTGTACCTGCTTTATTTACTTTTTTCTTTCTTTATTTTGTGCACGTGGACGTCTCGAAATAATAAAATCAGTCATTGCGTATAAAATGCCTATTTCGCGCAATGCGCCAGAAACAGTGTACGCGCAGCGCCCATGATATTCTCTTCACATAAGGTACGCTTCTATTGGTTAAACTGCCAATATAACGCGCATTTTGATTGGTAATATCCCATAAATTGGCGTGTTCAAGATAAGAAGAAGGCAGTCCTTACAAAGATAAGAACGCGTTAAGAAGATTTTCAGAATACCGATTTGCAATGATTTTAGCGTCTTCTTATCTCAGTGAGATAAGATAAAAGATAAGAACAAAGATAAGAACGTTTTCAGAATACCACCCCTGGGGATCGGGCCGGTTGATATGAGGCCGTAAATTAAACATGGGCCCCCTCTTGGATCCGCGTCTGGGACCCAAATTCAAAACGATCACAATTTCGTAGACGCATGCGTACTCTTATTCCGAAGACATAAGTCATGAATATTCATATTGGGGTCCAGAACTCTGACGGGAGAGAAGGGGGCGCCTTTTTCCAAAAGTTCACAGGGGCGCCAAAATTAGGTCGGGCCCCCGGGGTGCAAAATCCTGGCTACGCGCCCGGACAGACAGACAGGCAGTGAGACACAAAGGCAGACAGTTTGGCAGTGAACCCAACGCAAGAAATACGAATTCTAGCCATACCATGCATACTAATATCTAGAATACTGTATTTTGTTTGAATTCGGGTAAGTCCATTAAAACATAAAATTTAAAGAAAATCAGCAAAATGAAAGGTACATGTCACGAATGGCCTTGGGGATATAAAAACTATTCAAGCAATTTTTTTCAAAAGATATGAAGTTTTGACATTTTAATTTTGTGACTTATTCCCCGAAACCTTTTGATGAAATGAAACACTCATACAGAATTTTGAAACTAACCGTTGTTTTCACGCTCACATCGAACACCCCTGCAATAAATGCGGGCAAGGTACCGTGCAATATGATATTTCATCCATTAAACAAATGGGCTTTCTCCCCGGCTTTCTCTTTATCATTCCCTCTGCCCACGGACACCAACACCCACGAGGCAGATCTTTTCTGGTTCTGAGCATTGAAACGCGTGCTAGCCAGACTCATGTCTTTTCAATCGGTTCAAAAAGAAACCGTGTCTTACAAAACTCACATAACAGTTCAAAGATACAGTGTCACTGATTCCAGACAGCCTATGTTGTGTAAAGCTGATATCACCGATCATGATGTTTTACCCGGGGCCTTACAGTACTTAGTATCGACTAACACATTGATTATACAACTGTGGACAAGGCTATATGGCAGGCACAAAAACACCCACTCAGTTTGTTTTAAGTTTCACAGTCAGTCTCTCTTGCCTGCTTACACACACAGAAATATAAAAATTTCAGCTCAGTGACTCGATAGATATTAGTCGACTCGTTATTTTTTAAACCACGATATTACACACTCCTTGTCTTCCCAGTCATGCCAGTAAAACATCAGTTTGTCAATACGACGACAATATTTACGAAGATACAGCTAAATTTATAACTGGCATCAAAAGTAGTCATAATTATACTAGAATTTTTTAGGATATCAACAATTGTTAATGATAATTATAATATTGGCAATGATAACATTTTCAATCAAAATATTAATAGCAGAAACAACGTAGTATCAGTAGACTGTAGTCCACTCGTGTGAATCCAGGCGGTGAACATAACAGGGCCTTATCAAGGGGAGAGGGTGAAACGTGTGACGTCATGGATTTACGCCAGTGGATCATGAGGGTAAAAATATATTCTTCAGATGTTGATCAACAGGGAATTCTTGCCTTCAATTAAAAAAAAGATTGTCCTAACAAGTCACTTTCCGTATATTGTATGTGAAATTTGAATACGTTATTGCGTCTATCGGAAAGTTCATGTGGTTTATTTCCACTTTGCAAAATTTTGAGAGAGTTGTTCAATCCAACTGTTTCAATATCTGTCTCCACATTCAATTGCAATCTATCAATGATCGCTATAAGGGGCGATAGGCGATAGGTCTACTCAAATCAAACTATTTAAGTGATTATACACGGGCATAAATCCCCGAGGGGATTGGGGATACATCCCCCACTTTTCGGAGAGGGGAGGGATGGCATGTTCACTCATCCCCCACACTTTTTAAGACAGAAACGATATTTTCTTTAATCATCAAATTATTGATATAAATGTTTATGGATTCATCCTTAAATGCAATTGAAGTGCTTCAATTGGCCCTATTATGCATTCTAAAATAACAAAATTTCCCGCGCTCAATCTAATATCTTACAAGATTTTGTTTGGCCAAGACAAATTCCTTCGTGCTGCATTATGAGGGTATGGTTATTTTGTAAATATTGCATGATATAAATGACTTTTAAATATGGTTGTAATTTATATCTTAAACCAATCAAAACATCTCTTGATCCTCTTGATCTAAAACATCCTCCACTCCCCAGGGAGTGGAGGATGTGCACACATTGTGTGCGGGAATGACTGACTGAATCCGATGACCGGGGTAATAATATATTTGTAAAGCGCTTAGACACGTCGTTCAGATGGATTAAGCGCTATATAAAAGCGGATTATTATTATTATTATTGAATACACTGGCGTTAATGTGTTGGGTAAAGACATGCCATATGCTTAAAGTTACGAGTACGATGGGTTGCTGATGTCACTGAGGAAATTTAAATGAAAAACAGAGGCAAGTTAGGACATCAAAATTTCCCACACACTTTTCAATATCATCCGTTCATATAGGAGACTTCAAATCACAGTAATTCCATAACACTCTAATAAATATTTCAAATATGAAATTGGCTCAAAATTTTGACTGTTGCATCATTTCCTAATATAATCCTAATATACCCCCGTATACAAAGGCCGTGCTGTGGGGTGTCCCCAAAGTTTTGAATTTTCAGGTCAAGATATCGCTAACATCCCCCCGGTCGAACCTGGTTTACGCCAGTGGATTAGTAAATAATTTATGTGCGGTAAAAGGTCAAGTCCACCCCAGAAAATTGTTGATTTGAATCGATAGAGCGCGGTGGTATGCAAATGAGAGAGTCGATGATGCCCCTCACTCACCTTGTATTTTGTTTTCATTGTTATACAATATTTCAACTTTTACAGATTTGACAACAAGGACCGACTTGACTTAACCACAGACTGTTATGATAATGGTAATTCCAAAGGAATAAAATTTTGTTTCACACGGCAATTAAAAGAAAATTTTTAATATTTTATACAATGAAATACAAAGGAAATATTGAGCGGGTGGCGTCATCAGTCTGCTCATTTGCATGCCGACCAGGATATGCTTATAACTGTTTTGTGAAATTAAACGAAACTCTAAAAGGTCATATCTTTCTTACCGATTTTGATGAAATTTTCAGTATTATGCTTGTTGGATTTTTCTCCTTTTATTCAAATCGACTTTTGTTGGGGTGGACTTCTTTAGCAGGACATCAATTGTCTAGCACTTATATGCAAATAGACAATAGTCAAACTAAAAATTGCACCCATCTGATCCTATCTTGTTTTAAGTTTGCTATCCCGAAAGGTGGCAAGTGAATAGTAATTTTTACAAAACCATGTGCAAGTGAATATCTTAAGCTTCAATCGTTTTCTGTATTTCCTAACTTCTAATAAGCCAGTTCGTAGTTCCTTTCTGCACATGATTAAAAGATTCTACGCATGATCAGAGGAAGGTCATTTGTACTTTAGTGACATGTTGGTTTAAAATCTAATGAGATAAGCACCAACTTTGATATCTTGATTATTCATATATTCTTTTGAATTGTTGTTTTCATTTACATCCACAAAACACAACAATGCGTCCACGAACGACTGGTATTTCACAGTTTGCCAAGTATACATTGTGCAACACGCTATGATATGCATTCAATGTAGGAATGCAACAAATACCTTCATAAAGTGTTCATTGGTGTGCTATTCTAGTCACCTGGTCTATTCAATTTCTTCATCCTGCTATGTAAGGCAAGTTTACGTAATATCTTGCTTTGAAATCTGCCTATCATAATGAAAGAAATGAAAGGTCATTTGACCAAAATTGTCCCTGAAGTAACTACGAACTGGTCCTATTTGAAGGCATACTAGGCGACGAATTGGACATCTTTACATACTGGAATGACTGCACTGTTACATTCAGTAGATCAACACATTTTAAAATATGTTATCAGTAAAACGGCTTACGATCATTACCATTTCAATTAATACGTATTGTGTTATTTTCGGTTACTTCTGCCTGTTGCTTAGCACTCAAATTAATGCTTACGTACGTAGGTTCATTAGCTTCTTCAATTTATTTCAGGTTTTCCCTAAGGTTTAAGGAATGGGAAACACTGTTAAAAATGATGTAAAACAACGCTGTTTACTATGTGAATCGCGCAGTAGCTGTTTAAACATTTTAAACAAGTGTTTTAAATCTTAACCAACAAAGTTTGCGTTCAAATATTTAATCATCAATAATTGAAGCACGGCTGTTTAAGATTTTTTGGAATATTTTCATTAGGCATACCCCAAAATCACCTGAAAATGGTCGGGATTACCTGGAATTCGGGTAATTTCCTTCAAAGTGGAAACACTGCACGCATGCAGGGGCGTGAGTGGTATACAGTTTAAGAATAAGGTAAGAGAAAGAAGTTGCAGCAAATTATTTCATGGGAATGTCTTAAAATCAAGGTTAATTGTCAGCATATTATCATATATCTAGATCTGGTAAACAATGTAAGCATATCATTGTGAAATCATGAAATCTTATCTCAAATCCCAAATTCTGATGAATAGCATACGTGGGCCACTGTATTAATATTGCCTGGGAAAATACTATAGATATCTTGATGGAATTCCGTGCTTATTTTACTCATTTCTAATCAGTTAAACATTTTCCTCCAGAACCATTCGGCACATACTTTTTAACTAAACATGAAAACACTTGGGGTAATTTTATTGGATTCTGTTCTTTTTCATACTTATTTATTTTTTGCTTTACTTGAAATGGTTTGCGGGTCGCATTAATTAAAATTGTCTCGCGGGCAGCATGCGGCCCTTGTGCCGCAACCTGAGGCAGGCGCGTACGCAAGGGGGGGGGTTCGGGGGTTCAAACCCCCCCTTTTCGTTTCCTTTTTTTTTTTTTTTTTGCTTGTCTCCCCAGAGGTCGGTCTGGTCAAGGAGTTATGGGGCAAGCGCCTGATAACTCCTTGGTCTGGTTACGGACAGTTCCCCTACCCAATAATGTATATGACAGCAATAATGAACAGAATCTCATGTTTCCGACGAAAAACACAGAAAAATTTCCGCTCGCTTCGCTCGCTCCATTTTATTATATCTTTTATTTCCGCATGTCGCCGACATGATCACGGTATCGCCATTAACAAGGCCATACATGATTATCATGATGTATACTTATGAATACAAGTGAACCAAGACAAAGACATACGTTTTCTTACAAAATATGTTTTACCAATATGAAAACAAAAATGACGGAAAACGCTAAAATGTCGGTTAGCTCGCTCGTAATAATTTATGAAATTCCATAAGTATCTAGTTTCCTGTTCAAGGCCGTATTATGAGTGTTACGAATAGAAGGACATGTAGCATCGACTAATACTTGATTAACTAACAAACTATTGACAAGAAATGTATGTTTTGACGGGAAAACGCGAAAATTTCGGCTCGCTCACTCCGCTCGCTCGTAATCATTTATGAAATTTCTTAAGTTTCTAGTCTCTTGATCAAGGCCATATCATGAGACTTACGAGCAGAAGGACATGTATCATCAACTAATATGTAATCATTACCAACAAGCTATTGAGAAGAATTGTATGTTTTGACGGAAAAACGCAAACACGTCGGCTCGCTTGCTCCGCTCGCTCGTAATTATTCATGACATTTTTCAAGTTTCTAGTGTTCTGATCAGGGCCATATCCAGGCGCGTAGCCAGGGGGGGGCGGTCGCCCCCCCTTCAAAACGTCCCCAAAAAGAAGAAAAAAGAAGGAAAAAAAGGAAAGGAGAAAAGGAAAAGGGAAGGAAGGAAAGGGAAGAAAGGTAGCTTTGTGTTTTTTTCTATTTATTCTTTATTTTTTTTCTCAAAAGAGAAACTCCTTCACTCTTCTTGCTTTAAATTCATATATGAATTTTGCTTCCGCGCTGCGCGCGGTTAAATGACAATATTGAAGTTCTCCATTGTTCCCCCACCTTTTCTCTAACCCTGTTTTTCCACCTCAGCTATGTGCTTCTTGCCAGTTAAAGTTAAAATTGTATACATTAGGGCATGAATTTGAGTAAGGTTAGGCCGAAGTAAATGTATGAAGTTATCTTTTTTTTTCAATTGATCGCGCAACTTGTCTGGTCGGCTCCGAGCGGGTAAAATCTTTATATCAGTTTCTGCCGTCACCTCCATAAAGTCAGCTTCTCCCGCTTTTCAGCTCATTACTATAAACAACCATAATTTTTGGGCAAACAGGTTCCTAATTTAAAAAGAGGAAGGTATGGAATTCGTGTCGTATTAAATAAAAAAGTACAATATTTAATTGTATTAAACTTCATGTCATTTCCCTGAATACATTCATCTCCTGTCCTGTTTTGCGCCCTCAGTTTGAAATTTTGAATGACACTTAAGTTTCTTTATATTCAAAATGAAGCGCTTCAGGATAAGTCAAAAAAATTAATCATCCTTTATTATATAGATAGATAATTTCAATAAATCACAGAAGTTTCAACTTTATGCGCATTATTTTCCTTGTAATGAAGTTCAATAATCTTAGAAAATCAATTGAATTAGACACGATTGGGTATTAGAGATATGTACATTTGATGAAACGTCCGCCCTGTGAAATTTCAGAGTTTCATTGCTCATCGCGGGGAGGAATATCTTCCTCTACCAATCTTCTCCTCTGTTTTGCGAGTTAAAAATATGCACTGATGCTAAATTGTTTGTAATCAAATCTTATCTTTCCAAAGAAAGTTTCAATATATCTTTGAGAATACCCTTTTCACGGGACCCTTTCTATGGCAAGAAAAATTGATAAATCACTTTAGCTTCCGCGCTTCGCGCGGAGTTATTATCATTTTAATTTCCTCCATTGTATACCTCTTTTGTGCGTTTACAATCACTTTTGAAAACAAGGTTCAAAATCGCAATATAGTCAACCGAATTGGAGGTACTAGAGACAAGAGAAACGGCTCCTTTTCATTTTAATTTATGAAACACTAAAAGCTTCGCGCTTCGCGCGGGAGGGGGAACTCCCCCTCCCTGCACCCACCCCCTAGGGAGCGCGCTTCGCGCGCTCTGTAAGTGTTGGCACGCTTCGTGTGCATTTACCGCCCCCTCCAAAATTAAATCCTGGCTACGCGGTTGGCCATATCATGAGTGCTACGATCCGAAGGACATGTAGCATCGACTATGATTCCAACAAACTATTGACAAAAAGGTTATGTTTTCAACGCAAAAACGAGAACATTTCTGCTCGCTCGCGGGTCATGACCGCACTGTTACATACCCATCCCCACTTAAATGTTATTGTCTTATTTGCAGCGCTGAAAAAAAAAATCATCACCTCCCCCCCCCCCCCGCTCATCACTTTTTAGAGACTGGGCGGGAGATTTAAAAAAAATCAGCTCGAAACCCCCCCTTTCAAAAATCCTGCGTATACGCGCCTGACCTGAGGCATAGATCATTGTTATAAAATAAGAATTAAATAAATTATACTTTATAGCCCGTATTCGGAAATCGGGTTTAAAATAAACTCAAGTTTAAAGTTGTGGTTTAGGTATAGAGAGCCAATCGTTACATAAATCACTAACAGTAGAGATATCATCCTTTAGCTCATTTGGCTCTCAAATCATTCATAATTGTCTAAGAAGTATAAAAAGATTAGTGTCTTCGCCATCGATGAATCAGGAAAGAGTACATTAAACATAAGAAACATACAACTTCATAAAAAATGATACTTTTGGCTCCCATACTTAAACCACAACTTTAAACCTGAGTTTAAGTTAAACCCGACTTCAGAATACGGGCCTATATATTTATCGTACTTCGAGTGTGATACACAATAAACCAAATAAATCAATTTATCTTTCTTACTTACCCTTTCCATTATACAGATGAATCAGGAAGATAAATTATGAAGACGGCTGATCACTGGAGTAAAGATAGAAACTCCTATTTTTTTCGTCCCTCACCAACACTTAAACAGTGACATCATTTTGTACTTGTCCCTGAACATGTGAATCTTTTAGATAACTCGGCCTTCCGAAGGCGACAAGAAACACGGACTATGCATGCTGCCTTGATGTTCCTAACGTTATCATGATTTGTTGTTTAATGAATTATACGATGATCTTAAAGCGCACGGCATCACCAACTCCTCATCGTAGGTACCAGCATGGAACTATTAATAATATATTTAAAAAAAACACGTGCGAACCCAATACCCTCGCACAAACACAACTAAAACGACTGGACATACATGCTTATTTTACACACCCCATACACACCCACACGCGCCGACATTGTACACACTTAAAAACATCAATATACACTTTTTGCTTTAAGAGGTCCTGATAATTATGTAGCACATCACAAGTTTACCTTCAATTTTGTGAGAATCTACGTATGTGGGGGAAAGAACTTTTCAACTTGGACAGTTTATGTTCAAGCTCAATACTAAACAACTACCTTTGCCTCTAATTGATATGTTTTTAAAAAATAGTTCGATTCATAGTCACTTCACTCGCCAAGCAAACTCTTTTCATTTGCCATTGAACAGGACATCATTTGCTCAAAAAACGTTTATATTTATGGGTCCTAAACTATGGAATTCCTTTACAATTGATATAAAACAATGCAATTCTATACAAATGTTCAAAAAACGACTTAAATTATTTCTCCTGAATTATTACTAAATATTCAATTCATCAATTTCAAATTAAGCCTTCAGTGTTAAGTGGAAAACCTTTAATAATTTGTATACACTGTGAATGATTCATATATATATTTTTTAAAATATGATGCATATGATTTGTATAATAATGTATATATTCCATAATGTAAATATTGTTACGTTTTTTGTTTGTTTGTTTTATTTCGTTTTTTACAAAAAAAGGCAATTCAGTTGCTATAAAAAAGTAATTAAAACAATAAGGGGGGCCTACATTTTACAAGCTCTGCTTTTTAGTTGGCCCTCCCTCCCTTTCAAATATTTATATATCTCGATCTGATGATTGTCTATTGTAATTTTAGAATGTAATTTATTTTTTTTGTATGTACTTCAAATGTGATTGTAATATGTTACTATGTCAATTGAATTATAATTGTAAATATGAAATTGAAAGTGGAAAATAAATAATTGAATTGAATTGAAAGAAAAAACATCTTTAGTTTGCCATTCAGGTCTGTAATCATGGTAATCGTTGATTCATTACAAGTCTCTTGCCGAGTCTGGGGACGTTATGAAATCAAGTTAAGAGGCAATTTGCAATGATTGCCTCCCAATCAAAGAAACTTACGCGTCAAAACAACCTACGTCATAGAAGAGTAAAACAATTTATTTTGCCTTTTAGATCATTTTTCTTTATTTTTCATGTTTTTTATCCAAACCAACAGAAGTCTAGTCTACGTTGTCTATGAGGTGACAATATCTTTTTCTCTTCTTAAGTCGTTCTTCGACGTCGTCCTGAGGACAACTTGTAAGTTAGTAGAACGATTTATAAGTCAAAGGAACGAGTTATTAAATCTTGGGAACGACTAAGGAGAAAAAAAAACAAAACTAGATACAATAGATGGTATATTTTACATTCTATTAAATTCAAATTATTTTCAATATAAAACCAGAATTTTAATGTTCAATATATCTATGTTAACTATTTACATCGGATGAAGTGTTTATTATATATACCGTGCGTCCCACAAACACGAAACCGAGATTTATCGATGATTTATCATAACATAATCACAAACACAATAGACAAATGACCTACCATTGTAAAGCTTAGAATATCCTCTTTCATCTGAAATTACTTAGATTATTTCACATTCACGCATGAGTGAGCAAAAACAATTTGAAGAGGGGATGCCAAAAATTCATTTGGCGGGCTGTATCTGGGTTAAATGAAAAGCACATTTTCAAAAAGTTCAATATCTGCTCTTTAATTTGATACCTCAATTACAGAAAATGTAATTCACTTGAGAAAGACGATGAGGATATCATCGCAAATTTGTGCATCTATGTTGGAACAAATCATGAACATGTCAGTCGTGTTTCTGATATATATATATATATATATCAAATAAAAAATCAAATTTTCGCCCATAGGGCTTAATCAGGAAGCCCTATGGCTTATATATATATATATATATATATATATATATATATATATGGAACAAAGCATGAACATGTCATTCGTGTTTCTGATATATATATATATATATATATATATATTATATCGTTCTATATATATATATATATATATATAGCCATAGGGCTTCCTGATGAAGCCCTTTGAATTGAAAACTTTTCTCTCTACGGTTGTTTTATTCACCTTGTATTTTGCTTTATACTAGCACAACGGACGCAGGACCTTCATTTATATATATATATATATATATATTTCTTGTCTTTCTTTCTTTCTCTTTTCCCCCTCCCACAGGGTTCTTTATTAAAAAAACAGTTACATTGTATAAACATTTACAATTTTATATACATAATTCATAATACATAGACATGTAGTCAAACTGACTTATTATACAATCAAATTGTCAAAGCCAAAGCAAATCTGGCAAGAAAAAAAGGGTCTGATACATATAACTAAGAAATAAACACTGGTAAGAATTATGTTTGTTAATGTGACAGATTGCCAGCTTGTTCAAAAAAAAAATCTGAAATGAAACCATTTCTTGCTGAACTTATTTGCTCTGATATTTGTTTCATGAATATATTTTTCCACATCAAAATAAAGTTTTAGAGCCGACATAATTGAGGTAAATGAAGGTAACCCTCTTTTCAATTTGTAAGTATATCTCTTTTCTCACGATTGTCAAGAACATTATTATTTGTACCACAAAATCCAAACAATTTGTTTTCATTCGTTAATACGATCACCTCTCGAGTATTTTGAAATACCCATGATTCTATTCTCGACCATATTACATTAGAATGAGTACAAAGGCAAAATATATGCATAATTGTTCCATCATTATCATTACAAAAGTACATTTCATATTTGTTACTATACCAAATTTCAACAGAGAATCTTTCATATACAATAAATTTGTTTAAAATCCATTGTTGCCTGAAAAAGAATCAAACAAAAAGCAACCCAGAGGTCATCTCGAAAACCTAACAGACCTTTCCAGCTAACAAGAGCCTTAAATTATTCAACTTTAAAGTTAAGAAAAGAGCGACATATATTTGAGCAACCTACACATGTTTTAACAACAAGGTGAATACCTTCAGGAATGATTGGTTCAGTAGATTTAGTAATTATATGCGAATCTGTGGGAAAACCAGAACTAATTGCGTCATAAAGACCGCAAGATTGTAGAAAATCGGTTTGTATACCATAAGCACGTTGAAGTTCTTTTGGAAAGAAGGTACCATCTGTTCTAAGAATTTATACCGAACTTATTACACCCTCTGTGACTGAAGAAGCCATATTTTAATTGCAATAATGGCCCAGTTGAAATGACTTGTTCCTGAAACTTATACCGAAATTTTTTTCGCGAGGCCTTGTGTGATGACTACTCACCTTCTCTGCTCGATCATTGAAGGAGAATGAAAACTTTGAAACAAGATAGCTTGTGTGAAAACAGGAAAATCAAAGAAACAGATCAACGAAAGTTTGAGAAAATTTGAATGAAAAATAAGAAAGTTATGAGCATTTGAAGCTTAGATCGATATTGTCCACGTAGATCCTCCCATTGGCAATGCGACAAAGATGTGTGATATCACATGTGAGCAACTTTCCCATTGCTTTTGTGTAAATTTTACTTAAAATGCCTCTTTTATCACATCTATTTAGTAGATCATTAATTCTTTCTATAGGAGGGCTTGTAATACAGATTTTCAAAGAATATATTATGATGGATAAAGAGTTTGTATCACCATAAGAAAGAGGAAAATGAGCCATTTTGGGAGTATTTTATAGTCCATCAAAGGGAAAGTTGTTCACACATGACATCACACAAATTTGTCGCATTGCCAATCAGAGGATCTCCATAGCATTAGTGATCGCAATATTCAAATGCTCATAACTTTCTCATTATTTTTCTAATTTTCTCAAACTTTCTTTGATCTTATTCTTAGATTTTTCTCTTTCCACACAAGCCTACTTTAAGAATTCCTTGGGTATGGATTAAATACAAACCTTAATTGTAATGTAGGGATGATTACTTTATTCTATTTGAAATATTTTTTTCATATTTATGATACTTGTCCTCAATCAACTTGAGGTGGTTACAATGTCATGTATAGAGGGAGCCCTAACTACAAGCTTTGCCACTTCCTGACCATTTTTGTTACTGTGTATTGTTCTTTAAATATATGTCTGTATATGTATCTTGTTTTTAAAGATGGTTGAATTAAATGAAATGAAATACCCCTGTATAGCACGTGAATTGAATGCACCTGTACAGATGAAGGAGAGACAGAGAGAGTAAAAAATAAAATACACTTCCGTTGGTTTCCGCTGGTGACGTGTGCAAAACTATGTGAACAAAATCAATGTCTTGAACCCCCCCGGTCTAATGATCTTATTTTGACGGGCTGAAAATTTTACCTTAATAAATAATAATGATAAATGATTAATATCTAGCTATTTGTGAATAATTTTTAAATGCTTTAACACCCCCCTAAAAAAGAATGATGATGATGATTTTTTTTCCCATTTTCTCCCCTTCCATAAATCATGTGTTCTGTCTACATGAGGGCATGTAATACATATTTTTTAAGAATACATCATGGATAAAGAGTTTGTATCATCATAAGAAAAAGCAAAAAGAGACATTTTGAGGGTATTTTATAGTCTACCAAAGGGAAAGTTGTTCATCAGTGACATCACACATCCTAGTCGCATTGCCAATGTGAGGATCTCCATAGCATTAGTGATTGCAATATTGAAATGCTCATAACTTTCTCACTATTTGTCCAATTTTTCTCAAACTTTCTTTATTCTTATTCTTTGATTTTTCTGTTTCTACACAAGCCTATTTGTTCCAATGGTTTCATTCCCCTTTAATGTGACAGATTGCCAGCTTGTTCGAAAAAGTTCCTGAAACGAAACCATTTCTTTCTGAACTTATTTGCTCTGAAATTTGTTTCATAAATATATTTTTCCATTTCATAATAAAGTTTTAAGGCCGATATAATTGAGGTAAATGAAGGTAACTCTTTTTTTTAATTTGGCTAAGTATATCTCTTTTCTTATGATCATCATGACACAGTTAAGAGCATTATTATTATTACCACAAAATCAAAACAATTTGTTTTCATTCGTTTATACGATTACCTCTCGAGTATTTTGAAATACCCATGATTCTATTTTCGACCATATATCATTAGAATGAGTACAAAGGCAAAATATATGCATAATTGTTCCATCATTATTAATATAAAAAGTACATACAAAAAGTACATTGGGATTGTCATTTTTTTTTCAAGCAATCTGCTTATGATGACAATCCTTCTCCTGCAAATTGTGAACATCATATAGTTAATCATTTTTGTCTGGAATTATCTTTTTAGTAATCTTTATTTACAATTTATGCCAAAAAATGCTAACATATTATGTTATGAAAAATGTATTATACAAATGTTATGGATGCAGAAGAAAACAATAAATCAAATCAAATCATTTCATATTTGTTACTATACCAAATTTCAACAGAGAATCTTTCATATACAATATTTTGTTTAAAATCCATTGTTGCCTGAAAAGGAATCAAACAAAAAGCAACCCAGAGTTCATCTCAGGAACCTAACAGACCTTTCCAGCTAACAAGAGCCTTACATTCTTCAACTTTAAAGTTAAGAAAAGAGCGACATATATTTGAGCAACCTACACATGTTTTAACAACAAGGTGCATACCTTCAGGAATGATTGGTTCAAGAGATTTAGTAATTATATGCGAATCTGTGGGAAAACCAGACCTAATTGCGTCACAAAGACCGTAAGACTGTAGAAAATCGGTTTGTATACCATAAGCACGTTGGAATTCAAAGTATGAAGAGAAGGTACCTTTTATTCTAAGAATGTCATTAACAAAATGTATTCCTCGTAAATCCCAAGATCTGAAATAGACTGGTTTGTTATTTATTTTTATTCGATGGTTATTCCAGAGAGGCTGACAGGCTATGTCATCAGTTAACAATTCAAGCAAGTCTGACCAAGCAAGTAAACTTCTTTCCAAAATGGATTGTAATTCGTGTCTGCCAATGTTCTGTAATAATGCGAGCCCGTGTACAAGTGAAACTTGTGTGTTGGATTTAAAGAAAACATTGAACATATGAAATGTAAAACTGTTTTGAGAATCATTTAAAAATCGTCTTATCCATGAAATCTTCAGAGATTTAGCATGTATGAAAATATCTATCATTTGAACCCCGCCTTTATCATACAGTTGACACATTTGCTATCTGCTTATTTTATCAGGTTTGTTTCACCATATAATGCATAAAATGAACGATTTATATCTTTCATTATTGCCTGACTTGGTTCTGAAATGAAAGCAATAAATAATTCAGTTTCGGTACCAACAAAGATTGTACTATAGTAATTCTTCCCAGAACGGTTAAAGTTATTTTAGACCATGAGAAAATTAGACGTTTTATTTCTTTATTTTTTCACTATAGTTATGGTCGACCATTTCTACTAGATTAACAGAAAAATCTATACCCAAGTACCTAGAGTAGCCCTCTGATACCCAATTTAATTTATGCTCAGGAAGAAGTTGCTTTTTACAAAATCTATTTTTCTCTATCCATATTGCATAAGTTTTTGATATATTGACCTTGAGGCCCGACATCTTTTTTTCAAAATGACCTAATATTTCAAGTGCACCTAGCAAATCTTCTTTTGAACCGTTAAGTGTAAAAATTGTGTCGTCAGCATATTACTGTAGTTTACTCTATTTTCCTTTAACATGTCACAATTTCCAACTAATTATCGTTCTCATCGAACATCACCTAATTTTGTAGCAAAATATGTTATTGTTTCTTTATAGTTTTGATAATCCTCGACACAAACTGATAATCCTGTAATAAAGAATTGTTGAATTTCCCTATACCAATACCAGGCCCCGCTTTATCTTGTTCAATTTCAAACTAAGGAGGACCAAGGAATGGTCTGTTCGATAACCTGACAAAAATTCCGATTTATGGACAAGGGATAACAATTCTGAAGATATAAGGAAAAAATCTAACCTTCCTTGCTTAAAAGGGTTTGGCTGACGCCACGTGTAATACCTTTCACCGATACCTGATTTCCCACGGATCACATAAATCTAAATCATTTTTCATATTGTTAACCTGATAGCTTGCTCTGGGATTATCATATGTATAAATTATGGGTATCTATAATCTGGTACTGAACGAGGTTCCAATCTCCATAAATAATCACATGTGGATTTTCGAAATCAATGATGATATGTTGTAAGTCAATGTAAAATTCTGGACTATCAGCATTCGGGCCATATAAAGAAACCAATGTAATATCATACTCATATAGTGTCAAGTCTAAGGCTATTAAATTTCCGTTATTGTCTGTTCTGCTTTGGTCAACTGTAACATTAAGAGAATCTTTGAATAAAATTGCAACACCTCTGGAGCTGGATGTATGATAAGAACAAAAAACATTTACCTCCCCAAATTCTACATATTTATGTTTCTGTGGATAGGGAAAATGGGTGTCTTGTATACAACATACATCATACTACTAAACACAAAGATTGGCTCGCTCGCTCTGCGAGCCCGGACAACTTCACGCCCGACATGCTCCGGACAACATCTTGGTTTAATAAACCGAAACAAAAACCCACTGCAATCCTCGAGATCCTCTTAATAATGATTGCGACTATTTACATTTATATATATATATGTGTGTGTGTGTGTGTGTAAGCGCTTAGATACATACAGTGTCGTGGAGGTGCCGTGGCCGAGTGGTCTAAGGCTCCTGGCTATACATGGAAAGTCCGGGGTTCGATCCCCGGCCGCGGCACCTATGCCCGTGAGCAAGGCATTTAATCTACAATGCTCTTTTATCCTGCTTTCAAATAAATGGAAATGCTGTATGCATTGTTGGTACTAGGTGTGCACTTGTTTAAAAAAAAAAAAGTCTTAAGCGCATTATATAGATAACCAGATGACTGTTATTATTATTATTAAAATTATTATTATTATCATCATTATTATTATCATTATTATTATTATTAATATTAATATTTTCATAATCATTGTTATCATTATTTTTATCATTATTATTATTAGTAGTAGTAATAGTATTTGTATATTTTATTCTCCTTCCTTTCATTTTTTTTAATATTTGAAAATATTTTGATACGTATCTCGTCAATTAAATTATGGGGGAGCTAAGCTGATTTTTTTCATAGTTATGAAAACGGAACATTTGAAAAAAAAATTATAGGCCTACTGTCTGACGCTTACAGTGGCACAATGAGCCAAAAATGGCCGATGGAACAATACCTCTAAAAGATGCGAGCAAGCGGAGCGAGCGAGCAAAATTTTTGATATTTTTTAAATACAGAAATCGATTAAAAAAAGGAGCTTGACATAGTATTCAGAAAATAATATACCATTTCAGTTCTCTTTCTTTTTTTTTCTTTTTTTTTTTGGTCGTGAAACATTCTGGGGCACATGGTCCCCCAAGCAACCCCATCTTTACGCCATGGACGCCCATTATATTCCTTAGAAATTGGGGCCCCATGAATTTTTTTTCTAGGACCGTCGAGGAACGTATGGTGGGATATATGCATGCGTGTTAGACCGTGTTGCCGCGGGGGGGGGGGTCAAGTTCATTACAACGCGTGTACGTCTTCGTGAAGATAAGGCGTTGGTACAGTGTACATAAACCATGGAAATAATCGAAAACATCAGAGGGGGGGGGGGTTAGTGCTGCAGATAAGGCAAGGGCTGAAAAGGGCGGCCCAATATATAAACTCTGGCCCTACCAAGCAGCTGAATCGAAACCACTTACTCGATGCACGGATGATGTGAGGGCTAACATTGGGTCATTGGCAACGGTTGCCCGAGGTGTGCAACGGCAGGGGTAATGTATTTAAAGAGAACAACAACAACAACACTACCACATCCACAGTCATGAAGATGGTGGTGATAATGATGCTGATAATGATGCTGACGGTGATATTGGTGATGATAATATGATAATAAGTACATGAACACACATTTTCTTCTCATAAAATTCATTCTTGGAAAACACACAGGAGGCCATATACAGATGAAAGTATATAATTTATAGTAGAAAATCTTGTTTGATTGATTTGTTTTATTTCTGAAACTACATAGGTGTATAATTATATCCCCCATCAACAACAAATTGTTACTTACAATATAACATCATAATGAATATAATTCGACTATTGGCGGACCATATGGATTCTATTTTGGATTTTGTTTAAATCTAATTATCCTTTTTCTATAAGTTAAGAAAACAATCATGATAAACATAAAACACAAAAGCAACTTACTATTATATATTATCATAATTATCTAAAAACCTACGGTGTATATGACATGATGTGGATGTGGAGACCAGGGGGGGGGGGTATTCTGAAAAGTCTCGTAAGTTTCCACTTGATAGATGATATTAACCCGTTCGCGACGGCATAGTAGAATAGGATCTAACACCCTAAACGAGATTAATCAGCCGACCATGTCAAGTTCGAGCAGCTCCATTGTTCCGTGCGTGCGAGCTGGATCGTTGATTACAAAAGCTCGTGTGCGATCCACGATGAGTGAATTGTCGATCGATAGTTTTCGCGCATGCGTAGTTCATTTTCTGTGTTGGCTGCACGGAGTTCAGAGCTCACCTGTCTCTCAAGTGCTATGTCCGCACAGAGTGACTTCTTTGAGAATGTATTGTTTGTGATGTGGGTTTTGAAGTTCTTCTTGGACTTCTTTTTTTTATATTACTATTATCATAATATTATCATTCTCCCTTCCTTTCTTCTTCCTTTTCTTCTTTTTCGATCTTCTTATTATTATCAATATTATTATTCTCATTTTTTTCTTCTCATATTCTTCTTTTTCGATATTCTTCTTATCTTATCATCCTCATTTCCTTTCTTCTTCTGTTCGATGTCTCATATTTTTGTTCTTATACTTCCTATTTATAGACCCCCCCTTCTCCCTTGATATAGTCTTGCTTTGTTTCCTCTTGCAAATGAAATCCTCCTCCTTTTTTCCTTTTTCTTTTTTATAATGCTCCCTTTTCCCTTTCTCCTTCTTCTTCACTGATAATTGTGCAATCCTACACCTCCTCCATCTCCTAAATTTTCTTTTCTATTTCCCCTCTATTTATTCTTGTTATGATTTTGTTTGTGCTTCTTCTTTTTCCTTTTTTTTTTTCTTCGTCGTCTTATCTTCTCTTACCTATTCTCATTATTCTTTTACTCCCGTCATCCTATTTTGCTTTATTTTGTTCTCTCTGTTTTTCTCTTCTTGCAAATTGAAAAAAAAAATGAAGAACATGATATTTCTTTTTAAAAGTATGTCCGCCAAATCATGAATCTTCAAAATATCTTTATATGCATACAAGTAATTATTATTATTATTATTATTATTTTATTTGGCATTCAAAAGACAAAGAATACAAACAGATCAAAGACAAGATCAATCAAACTTGTACATGATAGAGAAAATAAGACCTGGATGAGAGTTGGAGAGGCTGCCTGGGTATGGAAAAGGCTAACTTAATAGCCATAACCCACAGGTCTTCCTCCCCAAACCTCCCAACCCCATCCAGGTCATAACAGTAATGGTGAAAATAAAATAAGATGAAGATATTTAGAATCGGCAAAATACAATGGTCATTCATGTGACTGTGTCACCTCAAGTCAACCCCCACAATACCTCCCCAATCACATCATTATGTATCTACAAGCATTAGAATGATAAGCATCAAACATTAAAGCAATCGTAATTTAAAATTGTAAATAATAATATTGCATCTACTTTCTGAACAAGAAATCATAATCTTCTCGATAGGGAGCAGTTCATACCAATCCACAAATTTGCAAGGTGGTATACGACAATTATTATGAAGATTATTTATCATCCAATTATCTAAGTTAGCCCACCCCATCCCCCATGATCACCATTATCTTCTCCTTTCATCTTTTTTCCATTTCGTCTTCTTTTTTTATTTTATCTTTTTCTTTGTCTTATCATTATATTCATAATCTTTATCATTGTTGTTATTATTATCAATATTATTATTTTTATCATCCGATTGTTATATTTTCTTTTATTATTTGTTAATATCATTGTTGGTGTTGATAGTAATGTTTATAATTGTTATCATGATATTATGTAAAGATTTGACTATTTTACATGTAAAGAATAAAAGAATTTAGTTTAATTTGATTAAAACATATTGCTATTGTCATGTTTGGCGCAGCCAAAGAAGAATCAGTTAATCCCCTTACCTCTAGTCAACCTCTACGTATATTCTCTCTCTCCTCTATTTTCCCTTTACTTTTTTCTTCCCTTCTCTTCATCAGTAGCTTACCCCGGGGGGGGGTGTAGGGTTCAATTTCATACGCAGTGCAATGCAGTGACCAGTGTGAAGATGTTGGATTGGATATCATTTTTCCCCGAAATTTTGTGTTTTTTGTAACATGCGTTTGTCCGTCTTTATGGCAAATACATGTAAATTGTAAGTAACAGATCGCGAGAGAAAGTGTCAACGATGCGAATGATAATGCCTATCCCAGAGATTATTCTTCACTCAAAGATGAAGCCCTATATCGGGCGCCACGTGCGCAGCATTATCATTCTGCCTTGGTCATGTACGTTTTCACTGAAATGTATAGGTCAGACATATTTGTATTTAATGTAACTAACTTTTACACTTTCTGGTAGATTCAGAGGCATATTATCCAGGGCGCCCCAACTAAGTTTCGCCGAAGCAATCATTCCAACGAATTATCAAGGAGCAAAATTGTATATTCTCAATCACCAGTCGACCCCACTCCGCGTTTGCTGTGTATATAGGCAGCTATTATGTCAGCGTAAGGAGCGAAGATTTTATGTGACGGGGGGGGGGGGGGGGGGAGAATAAAAATACTTTCGTGCTGGGGAAAAACGTCCCGAGGACACATTGTGTATTGTTAAAAAGTAGAAATTGTGACATTAACCCCCTTACCCCATTTTTAATGTTTGATACTATATGTAGGTTTGCTGATTACAATATATCTTTTTAAAAAAATTGCCAGCAAAATCGAAAAAAAAATAGTTTTAAATTCTCGTTTGAAACACACAATGTAAATACACAAATGACAATAAACAGAATGGATTATTCGGAACTTATCGATTACAAGTCTCAGTTTCGTATCATTTAAATTTGACGTTTCAATCACACGATGCAAGCAAGTGAAGAGCCTTTGCCAAATGTATGTTTTGAATGACCGCTTATACGGTGTGTGACTGGAAACCAGCTCCTAAATGAGTCAGTATGTGTCTTTTATTCATGAAGTTACAGTGATTTATGTGTGCATTTTTCTTCTAAAGGTGCTCTGAAAATACGACTTTTGGACATGATTTTTTGAAAAAGTCCTTGCCGTGGGAGGGGGGAATCCCCCCCTCCCACCCCCTCCCCCCGCTCGGTCACTTCGCTCCCTCGCCGCTGGTGCCCCCCCCCCCTATTTCAAAATCCTGGATCCGCCCCTGTATCGCATCACATTTTTTATATGCAGGTCAAACCAAACCACGATAACATGCATCAGAATAAAATCAATTGGGGAAACCTTAGATTTTTCGAAAATTCATATAATGAGATAATATGGATAAAACATGCTTCATATACTTTGTACATCGTAAATAACACATATTAGTCTTCATTAGCATGATTATGCCTATGTCACGGTGTTTATCACTCTTTGGTGTTGAACCAAACTGACAAAGGATGAATTCATCCGTACATCCTTCTCTTTCAAGTCACTATTTTACATTGTTAGTAAGTGGCAACTTTATTGATCTTCGCTGGATGCCCTTTTGTCATTTTCAAAGAAAAGGGGGCCATGCCTCCATCAATTACCCCATCCGTATCGTTAGAACAAAATAGAGTGTATGTACGATCCGAGGTATTCTCAATACCCAGCTGTATACACTTTTGTTTAGTATTATAAAAATCGATATCAACTTAAAGTCGTGTACTCTCTTCTAGTTTGATCTAGCTTGATCAGTTCATGAAGTTGAATATTATGACAACCATTTTCAAGAGGCAAAATAATGCACCTAAATGAAAGAAGAAAACAAAAATCTATGTGTTATAAACTGAAACCATGATTTTTCTTCTTCCTATATTTATCAACGGCGCCATTTTGAAACCTCACAAGCAATTTTTTGTATTGATGAGTAGTTTTTATTGACAACTTCAATTCATAAACAAAAAAATATATATAGAACAAATAGAACTTTGAAACATAATATTTTAAGGAATGTTACAATAAAACACAATGTCAGACATCTTCCAATACATAATTATAAATAACATTGATGATAATTATATGCATCAAGAAGAAACTTCTACAGAAAATTCCAACATATTGATTTTTTTCCTGTGTCAAATAAAAAACATAAGAGAACTTTTCCAAATACAAAAATAAAAAAATAAATCATTTATAAAACCTAAACGAATTGAAGCCATCAGCATATATATTTTTGACCCATCACCTCAGCCTCTTCACCCAAATAAATTCAACCACAAACTCAGCCCTTGTCATTACCCCCCCCCCCCCTTCCCTTGAACACCCCCATCGGTAATATAGTATCGATCATGTCGATCGTTTTCGATCTATCGTTGATCATATCAGCGCACGCACGCAGCTCTGCGTGCGTTTTGGGTTGCATTTCGCTGCTCCCATTATTTTCCCTCACTTTTATTGAATGCGGTATATACGTGGTTCTGCGAAACTGAAAATCATTGAAATCAAGCTTTCATCGCGGCAATGCCCACTGTACGCCAATATTGGACTCTCATCGAAGCATAACTCGTTTTATAATGCTTTATAAACTATAGAAACAAAAGGTAAAACGTATGACTTTCTGGAATGTGTAGTTTAATTAATGGATATTCTAATTATACCACGAAAAGGCAGAAACATAGTATGAAATTGTATTTTTAAAGCCTGCAAATGGATGCGAGTAATAGCCTTTGGGGAACCGACTATATACGGCTCCCGTACATGAATGAGTTTTAGGGAACCGTATATATCCGGCTCCCGTTGGCAACGGGTTAAATATCCTTTTAAGTTACCCATTTAATGGAGCGCTAATGTACCTCCAAATTCGTATTCTGAAAACTCTATTAGCGCTCAATTAAGTCCCTTTAGGCCACTCCCCTACTGAGCCGAATTAACCAATCAAATGCGCTCTTACAACGTAATTTTTTTCTCCTAGCGCGCAGTGTCTCTTCACTTTGCTGCCTTGCAGCGCAGCGCCCGGCTGCTGCAGGTGCACTGCCCACGATCTTTATACAAATATTTTTTGCTGAAAAATAATGCTTAAGCATATTTGCATCGGAGATTAAAGGTTCGTTGTTGAAATTAACTGGGGTGGTATTCTGAGATCCATTTTATCTCAGATAAAATAAAATATTTCATCTCCGTTAAAATCAGTGAGATAAAATGCCCTTAAAATCTCTCCAATGTGGTATTCTGAGAACCATTTTATCTTCATTTTATCTCTGTAAGACACACCTACTTTTTAATCAATATCCAATTAGAAACGCGCTTTTATAGCTCTTTCGTGTCAGTCAACCAATGAAATCCATTCCACAAGGAGGTGTGGCAAAGGAGTGAGATTGCGTTAATTTTTTACTTCAATACTAGTCTGGTCAGTTAGCGGAATTATGTGGACACGGTGGACAAAAGCATGATTTTTTCTCCAGACCTTTGTTTATGTATAAGAATTAAGAATGGGGTATGCTCCAAAAAATCTGGCTGCAGGAACAGTGAAAAAATGGGTGAAAATGTCAGAATTTATGAGTTCAGATTTGTCTGATATATAGACTAGCGCTAGTGCAAAACTCAATAGCAGTGCATTATTTTGCATTGAATTAGTTCTTGAATTCAGACCCTTTTTGAACAGATCTTCTGTTTGTCCTCGCATCTCAATGCACCAAATATCTGAATGAAGATGCTAACCAAGCCGAAGGGTGACGGTGGAGGGGGTTGAATGTTGGTGTGTGTGTACATATTTTGGTCTTGGGGTAAAGGTGTGCAATACACATTTTTTGCATGTGTTGGAAATTGTGTTGCCATGGTAACAGTGTATTATTGCAAAAATAAGGTAAAAATCTTGCAGTTAGAACCACTTCCTCTGTTTTTAACCGATTCTCATGAAATTTGGCACACACATTGGTCTTGAGGTGAAGATGTCTAAGACACACTTTTGTGTGTCTTTCAGAAATCTTGTTGCCATGGTAACAACATATCTGGTGAAAATTGGGGAAAAAACCTTACAATTCAAACTGTTTCATCAGTTTTCAATCAATTTACATGAAATTTGGCACACACATTGGTATTGAAGTAAAGATGTACATAGCACTTTTTGTGTGCATTTTCAAAATTGTGTTGCCATGGGAACAACATATTATATGGCGAAATTTAGTAAAACACTTGCAATTTGAACTACTTCATCAGTTTTGAACCAATTCTCATGAAATTTGGCTCACACATTGGCCTTGGGGTAAAGATGTGCAAGAACCTTTTTTTTGCATTTGTCAGAGAGTGCATTACCAGGGTAGCCACATATGATAGCCAGAAATGTAGGAAAACTTATTGTGGATCAAACTTCTTCCCCTGTTTTTAGTCAGTGCTCATAAAAATTGGAAGAAATATTCATCTTAGGGTAAAGATTCATATTAAATTCTAAATGTCTTCTCTGCATTAAAATGTGGGGTATTAATCACCTTCATTAATATTTCTGGGTTGGGGGAAGGGGCAGGATTAGTCCTTTAAATCTGACATCAAGAAGGTAAAGGCAGTGGCCATTAGAAACATAAAAATGATAAACACTCTTAAAAAACGCATCCCCTTAAGGGCATATAGGCTGGAGGTACACTGGGTGAATATGAAACCTTCCGCTGAAGCAGAGGAGTTCCAACACTGGCAAGCAAAACAAAATGTGTACCCCTTGTACTTTCAACAGCTGATTTTCCAAACCTTAGTTCCACCTCCCCAAGATGTGCACCCCTCCCCATACCACTTTTAGTTCTATTTCCCCATGCTCAAACCAGACAGCACCTTTGTCCCTCAGGGGTCAATGCATTTTTAAAGCTAGACATTACTCTTTTTCTGCGGGGGGTGGGGTCTTTAGAAAATGACCTCATTAAAATTACAGTTAAAGGATTATGACTAGGAACTTAACCCCCCCCCCCGAAAAAAATAGGGGGCTGATATACTTTTTAGCAGAAAATGCCCCCCCCCTTCAAAGGTAAGAAGAGTCCTTTGCACTTCAGACCATTCATTTGAAGCTTAATGCATTCTGATTTGATAAAAAATTTGTTTACAGTACCCAATTAACCATTGTTTATTTATATTCTCCTACTCAGTCTTTTATTCATATTCATATTCCGTTCCTACTCTTTCTTTTTAACTTTCACATCACTCTTGATTTTGAGCTTCACCATGCCATCTCTTTCTGTTTCCTGTCTCTCTCTAAGTATATTTTTTCTGACATTTTAAAGTGTACCTTTAATCATGCAACTAATTATTATAGAAATATACAATATATATCAAAATATCTGCACTTGTTTTAGAAATTCACTTGCAAATCCATGACTCAGTAACATACCATATCAAAAATATACCTATGTGCACAATAGATTTTAGCCTTATATTTTCTTTCATTTAATTTTTTCAGTATATTTCTGTGACAGCCCCTGCTTCATGCTTCAAATAAAACATTGATTAATTGGACACCGGAAACTTTTTTTTCAAAGCAGAATGTTTGAGGCTTTAAATTAATATGCTGAAGTGTAAAGGATTTCCCTTTTTTTTGGGGGGGGGTTAAGTTCCTAGTTGTTATAATTTCATTTTAATCTTTATGTGGCAATTTTCTAAAGCCCCCCCAACAAAAAAATGTAAGGGGTGTTTTTTAAGAGTGTTTAAGTTCCTCATGGTCATGGCCTTTAACCTTCTATATTTTTATGTTGTCAGTTTTAAGGACCTTCTCCGCCCCTCCCCCAAAAGCCTATAAATATTATTGAAGATGATTAATACCCTGCGCTATTATATGACGTTATAAAGGGGAATCAAACCCAAATAAACACTTGTTTTTAGAGGAAAATGAAAAATCAGACAAGTTTATAGGTCAAAGTTTGAACAATATCGGACAAACCATAACAAAGTTGTGAACATATTAAAGTTATAAACATTGGTAATCAATATACCCATGAAGACTTCAAATTGACCGCATGTGTGATGTCACAGTGATTTAAGAAGGCAAGGACCACTCTTCCATGTACTGGAATAATTAATTAGCTAAAATTTCTTTTTTCAAAAGTTTTACTTCAAATTATATCTTTCTTTCATGAGGACATAAAACATGCTACCGGGTTTATATTACGGCCCCAATGGAATAGGGATTTAGGAGAAAACCAAAAATCCTGATAACTATGGGAAAGTTGTCCTTGCAGCCTCACCCCTTGTCATAATTTACTTACCCAGTTGCCAATTTGAATTCTACATACTAGTAGCCTTAGGGATCTTAATTTCAAAGCAGCCATAACTTTATTTTGCTTGTCCGATTTCTTTAAAACTTTCACCATTCTTATTTTTCTCCTTTTTCCATGCACACAACATTATGACCAAGGCTTGATTCCCTTTTAATACTGAATATGAATCTTTACCCAAAATGAATATTTGTCAACTTTTATGAGCACAGGCTGAAAACTGAGAAGTAGACTGATCCACAATGAGTTTTCCCCATATTTCTGGCTAAATGTGGTTACCAAGGCATTGCACTCTCTGACAAAAGGTTCTTGCACATCTTTACCCCAAGGCCAATGTGTGAGCCATAATTTTTTCATGAGAATTGGTTCAAAACAACAACAACAAACTGATGAAGTAGTTCAAATTGCAAGGTTTTTACCTAAATTTTGCCATATAATATGTTGTTCCCATGGCAACACAATTTTGGAAACACACAAAAAGTGCCTTGTACATCTTTACTTCAATACCAATGTGTGTGCCAAATTTCATGAAAATTGATTGAAAACTGATGAAACAGTTTGAATTGTAAGGTTTTTTCCCCAATTTTCACAGATATGTTGTTACCATGGCAACAAGATTTCTGAAAGACACACAAAAGTGTGTCTTAGACATCTTCACCTCAAGACCAATGTGTGTGCCAAATTTCATGAGAATCGGTTAAAAACAGAGGAAGTGGTTCTAACTGCAAGATTTTACCTTATTTTTGCAATAATACACTGTTACCATGGCAACACAATTTCCAACACATGCAAAAAATGTGTCTTGCACACCTTTACCCCAAGACCAAAATATGTACACACACACCAACATTCAACCCCCTCCACCGTCACCCTTCGGCTTGGTTAGCATCTTCATTCAGATATTTGGTGCATTGAGATACGAGGACAAACAGAAGATCTGTTCAAAAAGGGTCTGAATTCAAGAACTAATTCAATGCAAAATAATGCACTGCTATTGAGTTTTGCACTAGCGCTAGTCTATATATCAGACAAATCTGAACTCATAAATTCTGACATTTTCACCCATTTTTCACTGTTCCTGCAGCCAGATTTTTTGGAGCATACCCCATTCTTAATTCTTATACATAAACAAAGGTCTGGAGAAAAAATCATGCTTTTGTCCACCGTGTCCACAAGTAGGGCATTTTTGACGCTAACAGACCAGACTATACGCTTGCACTATACGCTCGCGCGTCTTTACAGAGATTTCTTTTTAACAAAAAGGACAATGCTCTCATCTTTTTTTCGAGGTCTGTATCGCATCTTTTCAAGCATCATTTCAAAGACAATATTAGTAAAGACATGTCTTATGAAATACTTTCTCATTGTACAGAATAACGTTAAGGTGTTATTCTTAATAAATATATAATTTTTCTTCATTTTCATGTCAACATTTGGGGTTAATTCACCTAGAAATATTGGTGAAATCAACGTCGCGGAGATAAAATAGCCCCTACCCTCTTTTAAGTTTATTTTATTTTTTCTTCAAACTATCTTGGGCGCAAGCACATCATCTGCGTTGCAATACCCGGATACGCGATGCTTTTGTCTACGCAGGCACTGTTTTGTTGCGTATCATTAAAAGTTACGCAAGATTAAATTGTAAATTTTATCTGAGAGATAAAATGTCATCTCAGAATACCAATTTCATTTTAAGAGATAAAATAAAATATTTTAAAGATAAAATGACCTCAGAATACCACCCCTGTTGTCTTTTGCCTTTCTCTCTCATTTATTGTACCTTTGTGCTTTTCTCTTTTTTTCGAACGCGTTCTGATTTTCACAACCCCCTATCCATTGAATCCATTTGTAGCTTTCTTTCTTTCTTTTTTACAATATTTTATTTGCTTCTGCCATGATAGGGGGGTGGGTCTTCTTTAACTTAATTCCTACTTATTCTAAAAACTACATACTTTTCATTTATATGAGAAATCTTCTCCAACAAAATTTGAATAAACATATTTTAAAAATCAAACAAGCATAATGTTAAAAAAGCCGAAATTTTATTGAAATTTGATGTACAAACGTTATGACATAGGTTTTTATAGGTGGAGAAAACGATGGCATCACTTCACTATTTTTTTCTTTTGTATTTTATTGTATATTCGTTTAAATACTAAAGGGGTCTATGCTTATTTTTTCATTGTCAGAAACAAGGTTTAATTCACTCCTGCACATTGCTGCATCTGCCGTGATTTGGCAATTTCATTATTGTCAAAAAAGTGTGCAAAAACAAAATAGTTTATGATGCTAATAATAAAAGAAAATATAGAAAAATAATAGTCATGTTTTCTCTATAAGTACACAGATATTTCTGTCTCCCTTTTCCCCCTTTTCTAATTTATTTATTACCAAATATAGTCCCTAGGCCCTATTCCTCATTTTACTTGTTTCTCCCTTTATTCTATTCCCTTTTTACCTTTCTCCTTTATTCTCTTCCTTCCTCCTAGTATCAAACCGATTTGATGATATTTATACGAAATGAAAGCAACATTTAGCAAAATATGGTGAGACTTAATGGACCTCTTATCACCATTATCTTTCCCCACTGGAAAGTCCGCTAATTGAGCGCTATGAGACTTTTCAGAATACCAAAAGTCTCGTAACTACCAACGAACGTAGAGGGCAGCAACACACACAAGCGACAGAGTTATCAATAGACAGAGTGGCGAAACCGGAAGTGTGCTCTGATTGGTCCGATATTTCATGGAGCCCCAATTAGTTCCCTCTGGCATATTTTCTGCGCTTGTGATCTTCTGCTGGGTGCATACCTCCGGAAATATCAATAAACTACACGTTTTCTCACATTTAGTGATTAAATACCTCGACACTTTCCACTCGCGGATATATTTTCTAGACGTCAATGTGAGTATTTTAACATATAAAGTTGCCTTTTTGTAGATACATCTGGTGTTATTTTGCATAAATCGGCTTCGAAAATAATGTAGAAAAAAGTGTTTGGTAAGAGAGAAAAACTGCATTTTTTCAAGTTTTGTGTAATCATGTTTTGCACAAATTACCTCAACGTGTTGAAAATAGTGTTTTACTATGACTGTCAAGGTTGAATGATCTTTTAACAACTTATTTAATGTTATTTTTGGGGAAATCCATTTAATTTCTACCAAAAACAGTTCATAAAATTTAGCATATGGGACTACCCTTCATAAGACCCTAGCCAAAGATAAGGAGCTGCGCCGCCGGAACTTTCGGCGGCGGAAACCTTAGCCCACCCTATAGGCCGTAGGCGGTTAATTGCAGGGATGGCGCCACCAATGCCATGGGTGGAGGCACTTTTTAACTTTAGACCTTAGTCTAGCCTAGGTCTAGTTCTAAGTTGCTAGTCTTAATCTTAAATCTATAGATGGAAATATCTCATCAGAGAGGAAAGTATCCCTATATTATACTGTAGACTCTGTTTTTGTTAATATACTATAAGGCAAATGTGTTAACAATTTTAGAATTAGATTTTTTTTATAGAAAACATAGATCTAACGTTAGGCCTAAGTACTCAGGTTAGTAATAAGACTTGAGCACTGCAAGCAGTGCAGTTGCTAGATTAAAACTGTAATCTAACAACTGAACTGCAGACAGTACTCAAGTCTATTTACTCGATCTGGACTAGGGTCTAATGTTGGTGAATATCTACAGTAGATGTAGACCTAGTCTAGGCCAAGATTGATTCTAACTAATCGAAATTTAGAGGCTAAAATCCAATAAAAGAGCTTAGATCTACCTCTCAAGACAGCAGGTGAATCAATCTAGATTCCAGTTAATACAAACAGAAGGAATGATGACACAAAGTGCTTTGGTCTATGTCCTCAATAGCAGTGATGGTGCTAGATCTACATGTACAAATATATTTATCAGGGACTGCATATTTATTGCTGTATGTAACCCAACTGTGTTTGGTTCATCTAGCTACAAGTTCAGGGCCTCCTGACAGTACTGTAATTTTATTCACTCCTAAGTGTATGTCATGTAGTATTCAAAATGTGTTAACATGTGCTTTGACCTTAATATGACTATGACAACAATGCTTGCATGGATTGATGATGGAAATGGCACAGGTCTAATGTGTAGCCACATTTTAGCACCTCATATCTTCATTATGGATTATCTGCTGGTAACTGTACTTGATCACTAATTTTGTTATCATAATTGCATGTGTTTTCAAAGATCATGCAATTAAGGTAATGACCTCAGTGACTACAAGTTTTAAGCATCTTTGGAAACAACTAGCTGAACAGAGTTTACTCATTTCAAAGGTGGTTTCTGGTAAGTCATAATCTAATAAACATCTCAGCTGATAATGTTTTAAAAATAATTTATCTGGGAAAGAAAGTTAACACAATCAGGAAATAATGCAAGATTGAAAGTAAAATATATTTTCATTCCCCCTTATGATTGTGCAATTTGGAAAGAATGAACAACATATATTGATATGATTTTTATATATGATTGTTCTTTATATTCATAAATGTATTATTAGGGTATTTCCTCTTTTTTGTTACAAATGCATCATCTCATTGGGACTATTGTATTACATTTTCAATAAAATTCTCTTATTATCCTTGTGTTAGGATGTACATTTATATTTCCATGTATGCCCATCTTTTTTTATCTTATATCAAAATGCATTTATGCTATTTTTATATAAAATTCATATGAAACGTATCTCTTTCCTGTCCTCAATGAATTGATTATGTAATTTCCCCTTCAAATGCAATGTACTTGATGGATGGATGGATTACAACATACTGCATTTTGATGCTGATCTCCGATAAAAGAAGAGGAAGAACAAGAAGAAGTGTCTTATTCAAATTTGAAATTCATTATTAAAAAATCTAGTTTAATTAAAATTGATTCAACAGCCTGTTTATTTTTAATCTAATGAATGTGATAATGTAATGGGAAAATAAAAAAAAATGTTCACCATTATTCTTTTTACCAAAATATGATTTTCCGATTGAGATTTATTTCATTCTTATTGTCATTCTCGATGTATATATAGGATAGGCATGCGCAATTCAAAAGTTTTTATGAGCTTTATTGGATGTGAAGGATTGAGTGACATAACGCAAGATTAAAAGCAAAGTATTGTTTGAATCCATCTTATCGTGCATAGAGAAATATATTTCTCACATGGGAATCACTTATGATATCTTATTATTGTTTTCTCTTTTAAAAAAGTATCAGGTGATCAGGAGAGGATCCAGCTTTTGCCAAGAGGGGGAAGGGGGTTGGGCAGAATTTTTTCACCAACATTTTTCCCAATCGACTGCTTAAAGTTTATTTTTGTTTGTTCCTTTGAAGGGTTAGACCTAACAGTCACTTCTTTCTTACAAAACAACATGAATATATAAAGGCCCTATTTAAACTATTGCGAGCACGAAGCTCGATCTAAAATTTTCAAAAATTTCATGTAGATTTTCCTGAAAAATGAACATTTTTGGGTAATTTGTGATCCTGAACAAAATGCGAATGTAGCTAAATAATTCATGAATAAATAGTAATTTTTTAATATTCGTTCTGGCCTGATCGAAAAGGGACCTGTTAAGGATTGTTTGCAGTTAGCCATGACGACGATACATATGAGATCAATCAAGTAATGCAAGCGAGAAGCGCGTGCTGAAAATTTTTGACATTCCGACCTAAAAAAGGAAATTCTAATTTTGTAGTCATGAAGAGAATAATTAAACAATGCGAGTGGGAAAAAAGAGACTTTCATGTAGACCTACAAACGGGACACTATTCATGTTTTGTAAACCATGAAGATGGGTAATTAGGTATCTTCCTACATTAAATATTTTGATATTCTGATCTGAAAAATGTAAAGTGGATATGGAATGCATGTAACAGATGATGCGAAAGTGAAGCGAGAGCTGATATTTCTTGAATTTTTTTAACCTAGGACTGGGACATTCTAAGGACATTTTGTCATCATATGAAAATGGTCATCTTTCTATTCCTCTTCCTAAACGCCAAATGAAATTATAAAAAAAATCATTGAATTATCAAGAATTATTAAGTATTAAGCCCAATGAGATTACGTAATTTGTTGATGTCAAGGCTTGAAAACTTGACATTTAAAGCACTTTTGTAATTATGAATAGGATGCATGAGTTAATATTTTATTAAAAATTTATCAAGGGTTGTAATAAAAAATTGAATTAAATCGTTTGTAAAGTTTTTTCGACCAATTATGCAATTTTATGTAAATCAATTAACCTATAGAGTATGATTTAAGCTCTTGTTGTTTTAAATACTTTTTTGGAGTAAGTATCAAAGAGATGACTTCAATTTTTCATTGATTTCCCAGAAATCAATGTTTAAATCAAAGAAAATAATGATAGCTCGATGTCCGAGCTGAAATATGTTTTGTATTATATTAATTTTAGAAACTTGATATTCTAAGCTCCGTAACAGCATAATGAACAAGATATGTATCACAGACATCAAACATGCAATATATTGTGATATGAAAGATACTTTTTGGGGTATTTTCCAACTCTTCCCCTCACATTATTTTATTATTTTATTCACTCGCCTCCCTCCTTCCTCTCTTTTCCCTTTTCCTTTTGTTTCCCCCCCCCCTTTTTTTTGCTCCGCCAATGAGATCCGCCTCTATGGGTTAAGCAGTCTGGTTGTTTTCTCCCTCATTTTAAATATTTGTCCTTGATTTTGCTATAGCTATAGGCTCTCCATCTTAAACATGCATTACAAGCGTCTTTATAAAAGTTTAGACTCTGTTTTTTCTTCTTTTTTATTACACTGCACAAGAGAAAGGAAGGTATACATCGGAGAATGAAAGAGAGAGGGAGAGAGAGAGGGGGGATGGAGAGAGAGAGAACCCAGAGATGAGAGAGGCAAAGAGAGTGATAAAGGGAGGGGTAGTACTGATAAACATGTAAATTTACAACTAAAAGATTATTGACAATTTCCACCATTTTGCCAGGAGAATTGTCAGATTAAACCAATGAGAGGGAATGGAGGTAAATATTTTTTTAATGTGACAATTTATATTGTCAATCCGCAAATTTAAAATTAAGTGAAAGTGTTTTTACTAAGTAGATCGAAAAGTTCCAAAAATAAGAGGAAAATAATCAGCATTTAAATAGATGATCATTTCAAAATAAGCCTACATCATTTCACTTAGAATAATGACATTGCGACCGCTAATGAAAGTTAAGATGGAAACAACTATAAATCACATTTCTTTAGATATGTACAAGATATTATGATAATGATGATCAGGCCCAACGGGTTGAAAGGCGATCACCCTCTACATTTTTTTTTAATAGTTCAAACAAAGAAGAGAAAATCGAAGGGATTTTGTACGATTGTATGGGTATTGGCACTTTCATTATACCCCCTATTTTCGTTTGATAAAAAGTGTATATAACGCTTAGATCGTTTGCCCCTATCAAAAAGATGATAGTGCTTATCAAGGGCATCGCCAGGAGGGGGGTTAAAAAAGAAAAGAGAAAGAAAGTATGATGTTCGCCGCCCTAATAATAGTAATTATAACGATGGCAATGATGATCATAATAAAAAATAATGATTTCAATGATAATTATTAATAGTGACAATGATGATAGTCATAATAATGATAATACTAAAGAAAACAACAATAAATTAAGAAATAATTCATCACTAAGACTCCCCTTTTCGTGACATAAAAAAGGACAAGTTTGCCGGCCGATCCGATTACAAAGCCTTTGACATCTTGATTAAATTCTAATATTCAAACTGTTGAAATGATTCGAGTTCATTTTAAGACATGAAATTCGATATGAGTACAATGCTCCTATTTCTAATTGATTGACAGTCAGTGAAAATATTGTAGCTAGGAGTTGCCACCTGTATGGGCCCGAGCCCTAAATCAGCGCAAATAATTATATAGCCCACATTTTCAGGGGACTATATTAAATTCTAACTTTAAATAAAAAACATATATCGTCAAAATATATGCTTTTCCTATATATTTTGTGTGATCACTTATATTTTGCTTCTTGTTTATTATCCCCGTACGATACCGGCGTTGTGATTACAAATTTCAGTGTAGTGTTTCAGAAGTAGAAAACTGCCCTGCCCCCCTCCCTCAAGTTTTCCATTCCATTATGTCTTCGGCATCACCTTGTTAATTTTTGGTATTCCCATATTGTTGCCTATATTTTTCTATATTTCCATTTTTTATTTATAAATTGAGTGAATCAAACTTGTATAATTCTTCAAATTAAAATTAAGAAAAAAAGACGGAATTGAGCTTTAATAAATATTGCCAGACAAACCAAAATGTTAAAGGGGGTTCATCATCAAGCTTTAAACCAAAGAGGAGAAATTACTTTTAGACTCGATTATTATTTCTTCCGGACCTGGGCTAGTTTGCCGAAAATCAATTAATCAGGAATAATAAAAACGGGAATAAAAATAGTGATGATTGCCAAATAATTGCATGTGCGCAGAGGGAACTAATCAGCTCCCCATGGCTGACCTTTGACCGCGCGTATCATGTTTTCAGTGCGCGTGTCGCCACTCTGTCTATTGATAACTCTGACAAGCGTGTTGCTTTAAGGAAGGTCAACTCCGCTCGAATTTTGTGACCACTCTAAAAAATAAGGGGGACTTTTCGGAAATTTGTCGAGTTGATTTTTTTTCATTTGTTAATTTCAAAAATTTTTTAATGAACAATTATTAGATCGGTTATTCTGGGTAGAAATATTAGAAATATTAATTTTAATTTTAAAGAAATTATTTAGCTTAAATAATCATGATTTTGACATTTTTCTCATTTTGGAATATTAAGTCTATGACGAGGATCCCTCTTATCTCTTATTTTCCTCTGCTGAATTTCGCTGCACCACTAATAAATGCATAGACAACCACCGTAATAATCGAGGTCATTTTTCTGGCCTGGGTGCGCCGAGTCTGGGCCGGTCGCGTAGCTAACTAGTGACGTTGATGATGCGCTGGGGCTTCAGTCGACTCGTCATAGATCTTCTAGCAACATAGACAATGACATCTAATTTGCCTGGTCTGATTTGAAGTGCAATTGCTTCAGGGCTGATTTTTATCAACGATGATTGTTCAAGGTCAGATTTCAAATTTTAAATTGCATTTGACTTTTAAGTCTATAAATCTTAATACAAGAAGGTGCATCCCCGAAATCTGGGTCTAATTTCAACTTCGAGTCCGAGACTATGGACGGCGAGAAAAAACCCCCATGCATCCCCTTGTAGTATCTTTGATCGGATGCATTGCATTGGCTGCGCGCTGCGCTGCAGCTGAGCTGCACAGCCATGCAGGCGCTGCGTCGCGTCGAAGGTCGATAATCATTGAGCAACCAAACTTCCAAAGCCAAATTAAAGCTTGAATAAACGGCCACCTATTCACACTTTCCCTGGTTTTGTTCAATAATTTCTAAGAAAATCAGCCAATTGAGGGAAATTAATTGCAATGTTACATCGTTTGCAGAGTGCCATCATCGACATTCGTTTTGCGTTAGAAACCTTAGTTGTCAAATCTAGGCCTAGACTAGAAATGGGGGCTAGATAGATAGATTAGACCATCTTAATTTCTGATTTTGGGTAGAAAGTAGACTTGATAGACAGCATCCATATCTTAATTTGACCATTGATTCTGTGCAATCAATGTTTAAAGACTTTTACATAATTTGTTTGCCATATTGCAATTGGTAAATTTTCCTGGGCCTGCATGGCCTGGGGCTGGGCTTGGCTGGCAGAACGCGTTTTTTTTTTTTTGAGAAATTTCGAAAGTGAAAGAGCAAAGTGACTGAGCTCGTCGTGATTTTATTTTTATGCATTTTCTAACTGAATTTTAAAGATTTCATGCCTAACGCTAAGGCCTAACGGTAACTTGTCAACCATATAATCTTCTAGTTCTAGATCTAGACTTTACCCTGTATGTAGGCATTTAACGGACTAAAAAATCATAACCTCCTAGCGGCTAGCCCATGCAGGCTGGCCTTAATTGAACCAAACTTAGCTTGCATGGACCAACCCTCAAATGGTCTAGATTTAGGCGTCCTATACTATAAATGGTTTGCAGAGCAAACCTTGAAACTATATTTTGTAATTTGTCGATTTTTGCTCCTTGTATTTTTCAAGTTCGATTTTGTCACTTTCGTGCTACCATGAAGTTTTTGTTTATCTTTTGCCGATTCTGCTCATGAATGTGTAAATGTTAGATGCCATTTTTGATTTCGTCAAGCACTGACGTTCGAGGGACGAAAGTCTCTTAATTTGTATCAAGTTGGCCAGGAAATGCCGCCCAAGAAGTAAGTTTGATGATTAAAATACTATATATTATATAATTAATAAGATATAAAGATAATTTCCACAGAGTATTAAGAAAAAGTACGTTTAAGATAGTGTAGAGATTCTTGAACTGTAATAAACACGTGCGGCGTGTAATAAACGCTCGCAGTATGCGTGTCTGTGTAATGTACAGTAAATGGATGTGAAATGAACTTGAGTTGCGGTGCGCACTCGATTCGGCAAGGTAGTTGTACTTTATGAGCCGAAGTGTGAAGTTTTAAGAGTATATTTGAACGTTATAAAGACATAAGCTTGATAGATTAATTCAGGAAAAGTAATATGAGAGTCGTATGAATATTTGAGTTTTTGAAGGGAACAAATGTTGAATTTAGCGGCGTGATGACGTCATAGGCGAGATTCGTTAGGGCAGGCATATGGGCGTGGTCTCATGTATTGATTGACGTTTGTTTTCGTTTTAATTCTACCAAAGATAGGTGAGGTGTATAAAGGCACATTTAAAAGGTTGTACAATGACAGTTTGAGTAATTATCCGATTTTTAGGAACTTTTAGTTCAGTAGTTTTGTCAAACTAACGAAGCTTTAATTTATGCAAGGTCAGTTCAGGGTCACCCGTTGCCTTTCTTTTGTGTTTTTAATATTAGTTTGCAAACGCTAGCTAAGAAGGATGCCTGTTAAGTTGAGAATATATATTGAATGTTTTTAAAGGGTTTCTTATAAATTTAGTCGGGCTTAACTGTTTATCTGGTTAATAAAGCTTTTTGGCAAGTTATCATTAGGCTCATTCATGATATAACTGAAATTAATAACGGATATATTTGTTTGTTAATTGTGTTATTTAATAGTAAGTTAAGAAATATGATATTGTAAACGGAAAGCTGATTTATTGGAAATTTATGAAGCATTTGACTAAGACTTAATGCAAATACATATGCAAATGAGGTTTATTTCTAGTCTCTTTTCAAGACGTTTTAAAGATTATGTGGATTAATTATAAACCGTTTTTTCTTATATAGATGAGGTTTTAGTATTTGTTTACATCATCCACTATATACAGATGAATATTTATATTTCAAGTTGTTTTAAAGAAGAAAAGAAGTATTTCTGGTATGTAATGACAACAGATAATTCTTTGTGTCAAATCATTGGACATATGTTTATGATGCTTTTCCGTTTTCTGTCTTTACAGATTGAATAAAATAAGGTAGTGAGCCTGCCTGACTATACAGTTTAAAGCGGCCTTTTCTGGTGTCTGTTATCTCTGAGTCTTCGACGATCCATCAATTCAATTTCTTCAATTTCTATGATCTGGGAGAGGTCTGAAGGTCACCACGAGAAGTCTGCTGTCTGGATCTGACGACTCTTCACATCAGGGATCAGAAGTCTTCAAGAGATATGTCAGTTAAGAAAGTCAAGTCTCTGCGCCTGCAGAGGAGAGGGGCAAAAGCCAAGTTGTCCAGGTATGGAAAGGCCCTTCAGAGCCTGATCAATGATCAGAGACCTGTACCAGAAGTACAGGAGATGTTTGAACAGTATGCTGGTGCCTTTGATGATCTTCAGAATAAGCATGCTAGTTATACCGAAGTGGTAGAAGATGACGACGAATTCGAAAAGGAAGAGTTGTGGATGGACGAGTGCCATAATTCGTTCATGAAGCTACAGATCATCGAAAGGGACTATTGCAAGGTTGATGAAAGTTTCAGGGAAGTAACGCAACCCCAGGAACATCAGCAAGGTGCATCGGCCAGGTATTATCAGAGTTTAGAAGCAACGTTGTCAGCCGATGAACAGCAAGATGAGTCACCCAGAGAGGCAGGTCAGCCTGCTGATGCAGGGAGGAGAATGAAAGGATCTGCTTATAAGATGGAGAGGCCTAAACTGCCAAGCTTCGATGGCAACATCCGAGATTACTGTATCTTCAAGGCTGATTTTCTCCATGCTGTTGGAAATCAGTACGATGATAGAGATGCCCTCATGATTCTGCGCTCTTGTCTTCAGAGCAAGCCCTTGCAGTTGGTTAAAGGGATAGGACAAGACTATACCGCAGCCTGGGAGCAACTAGATATGATTTACGGGGATGAGCGGTTTGTAGCTGACGCCATCATCAATGATATTTCCAAGGTCAGACCATTAAAGACGGGAGAATCTGACAGGTTTTGTGAATTCGTTCACCTTGTTCGAAGGAGTTACAACACCTTAAAGGAGATAAACCAACCAGGGAACCTAGACAACAGCCACATGCTTGCCATAATGGAAAAAAAGCTTAGCCCGGAAGACCGACTGGTTTGGTTTAGACACCAAGAAACATGTGGCAAGGCAAGCTTCGATTTGTTCCTCACCTGGCTTACAATCGAACTGAAGTCCAGAATGAGAGCGTCGGCCCCAGTAAGAAGTGATAGTAAGTCAGGTGGTGTTCATATAGTAGGAAAGGCAGTACCCAATGAAGAAACCAAATTCCAGCCTTTTCACAAGTGTTGGATCTGCGAGACTTCGTCACATTGGTTGGATCAGTGCAAGAAGTTCTTAGCCATGTCACAGATAGATAGGCTTCAACTAGTCAAGACCAACCATGCATGTTTCAGCTGTTTGAAGAAGGCTGGGAAAGAACACAGAATGTCCAACTGCAAACGAAGACGTAGGTGCAGTGAAACAAGTGCTGGGGAACCATGTAAATACTTCCACCATCCCCTCCTACACGCATCAACAGAAGTCAGAGGTGGAAATGTAGATGTTGCCTTTGCGGGCAACTCGGAAGCACTGCTGCCTATTGTTACAGCTGAGATCTTGGGGCAGCGAGGAGCAGTCTGTGAGGGAAATGTGCTCTTGGACTCTGGAGCACAAGTAAGTCTAATCAAGAAGTCTGTTGCTGAGGAACTGAAGCTGAAGGGAAGCAACATCAGCATCACCATTACCAAGGTCGGTGGAGAGCAAGAGCAGATGGAAACCAAACAACATCAACTGAAAGTGAAGTCCCTCTCTACTAATGCCATCCATTCGGTGACAGCAGTGGCATTACCATGTATTAGTGAGAACATTGCAGAGGTGAAGATAGATGCAATGGCCAAGCTGTTTAATCTGAAGTCTGGTGATCTACGAAGAGGAAGTGGGTCAGTTCATCTTCTCATTGGCATAGACTACCCAAAGATGCATATGGGTAAGTCAAGACAGAAGGGACAGTTAGCAGCTCGTAAATCACCACTGGGCTGGGTTATCTTTGGTGCTCCCAAGAAAAGCAGTGACAGGATGAATGTGCTGCATGTGAAGTTGACATCTCCTATCGACTTGACTGATTTCTGGAGCTCAGAATCCATGGGAGTGCAGTCCAGCTCCTGTCATTGCGAGCCAAGTCCCTTGAGTAAGCAGGAGAAGGAAGAAGAGCAGATCATCAGAGAGTCTAGCAAAAAGGTTGGAAATAAATGGGAGATTGCTTATCCTTGGAGAAAAGATCCCAACCTACTTCCTGACAATCGAGCACAAGCAGAGAAGGTACTGTGTTCAACAGAGAAAAGGCTTGCACGAAACCAGGACCATGCAGATGCCTATGGTAAACAGATGAAAGAACTGGTAGAGAATGGATTTGCTCGTAAGTTAACAGAGAATGAAGTAGATCAGTATGAGGGTCCTATTCACTACATATCCCACCATGCTGTTCTGCGACCTGAGAAGAGAAGCACACCTGTACGCATCGTATTCAATTCATCATCATCATATCACGGTCATTGCTTAAATGACTATTGGTTCAAGGGTCCAGACCTCCTGAATGATCTTTTGGGGGGGTGCTGCTGAGATTCCGGATGAATGAAGTTGGATTCTGCGGAGACATTTCTAAGATGTACCACAGGTCTCGATTCCTGAGAGAGATATGAATGTACACCCCGGTACCTGTGGCGAGACATGCAGACCGATAGAAAGCCAGATGTTTACATTATGAAAGTGGTTACGTTTGGAGACAAGCCAGCGCCAGCTATGGCCCAGCTGGCATTGAGAATGACAGCGGAAGCAGCAGAAGCTACACATCCGAAAGCAGCACAAGTGTTGAAGGAGAGTGTCTACATGGACGACATTTGTGACTCAGTTAGAGAAGCGAGTGAAGCAGAGCAGCTTACAAGTGAAATTGACCAGGTACTTCAGGAAGGTGGCTTCAAAGTCAAAGGCTGGACCAGCAATGAAGCATTGAAAGGAGAAAGTAAAAAGGAAGGGGAAACCAGAATCCTTGAAGCTGCCCTGGAAGACAAAGTGCTGGGAATAGCATGGGATAACCAACAAGACATGTTCTTCTACAAAGTAAAGGAGACAGTTCCCAGTTCTCCTAATGATGGGAAAAATGAAGAGAGTCTGCTTACCAAGAGAAAGGTCCTGAGCAGAATTGCACGAATATTCGATCCAATAGGCTTTGCCGCTCCCGTACTAGTTCGTGCAAAAATTGGAATGCAGCAGCTGTGGCAGAGAGGATACGATTGGGATGAACTGTTACCTTCCGATCAACAGAAGTGGTGGGTGACATTCTTGAAAGAGATGCAGGACTTAAATAACGTCAAATACGAGAGATGTCTTACTCCACCGATGGCTATCGGTCAACCCACACTATGCATATTTGCGGATGCGTCTGAGGTAGCATTTGGAGTCTGCGTATATTTGCAGTGGAAACTAGAAGATGGTAAATATGCTGTTAGATTTGTACTAGCCAAATCTCGAGTCGCTCCTCTGAAGAAGATTACTGTACCTAGACTAGAGCTTCAGGCGGCAGTGATGGCTGCAAGAGTCTACACAACTGTCATGAAAGAACTGAGGCTGCAGCCTGAGAGTGTCATCTTCATGACTGATAGCATGATCGCGCTATCTTGGATTCGAAGTGAAGGTAGGAGATTCAAGCCATTCGTTGCAGCAAGGATTGGTGAAATCCAAAGCCATACCAACCCTGCACAGTGGAAGTATGTCCCAGGAGAGCTTAACCCAGCTGATGACGTCTCTAGAGGTCTGCCAGTAAAGAAGCTCTCAGAAAGATGGAAGCAAGGACCTGCGTTCCTGTACAGACCTAAAGAGGAATGGCCGTCAGAAAAGGCTGTTCCAGACACAGAAACAGAGGTTGAATCAGAACGACGCAAGATCAATCACATCTCAGCCAAACAAAATGATGTGATAGATGTCAAGAAATTCTCAAGCTGGAGAAAACTAATCCGAGTGACAGCCTATGTCTTGAAGTTCGTCGAGAAACTGAAAGCTGCACGTTGGATAAGGTCTGATGACAATGTCGATCCTGATGAAAGATGCTTATCGACAGCCCAGTTGCAGAAAGCTGAACGCTTTTTGATTAAGGAAGCCCAGAGTACCTTGCATCAACGGGTAAAGAATGGAGACTTCAAGACACTAAGCCCGTTTGTAGACAAAGGAGGGAATTATCAGAGTCGGTGGACGGCTAGACAAGGCTCAGATATCTTATGAGCAAAGACATCCAGCTTTGCTGCCATATGGTGCATGGATATCAACGCTGATCACAAGACATATGCATCAGCTAGGACATGGTGGTGTGGCAGCTACAGCAGCAAAGATAAGACGCCAATACTGGATCCTGCAGATTCACAAGCTGGCAAAGACTGTGAAGTATAGGTGCGTGATGTGTCGACGCATGGAGCATCAGGTGGAGTCACAAGTCATGTCTGATCTACCAGATGAGAGAGTTGCCCCGTTTACACCACCATTTTACTTCTCATCTGTGGACTATTTCGGCCCAATATCAGTTAAGGTAGGGAGGAACAAGACCGCCAAGCACTATGGGGTCCTCTTCTCCTGCCTGAATACAAGAGCCATACATCTTGAAGTGGCTGTTGATTGCACGTCCATGGAGTTCATGCAGGTGCTACGGAGGTTTTTCGCCATGAGGGGTCAACCTGCATTCATACTGAGCGACAACGGCACACAGTTCGTCGGTACTGAAAGAGAGTTACGTGAGATGGTGCAAGGTTGGAGCTCTGAGGAGTTAAGAGATTTCTGCGCTGAGAGAGGAACGACGTGGAAGTTCACAACTCCATCTGCACCACATCACAATGGGTGTGCTGAGGCGCTAGTGAAGAGCTGCAAGATTGCCCTGAAGAAAGCTATCGGGGATCAACTGCTCACACCCTTCGAGCTGCACACCTGTCTCCAAGAGGTCGCTAATCTCGTCAACCAGCGACCCATTGGAAGAGCACCAAATGATCCTGATGATGGGACATATCTGTGTCCAAACGATCTACTCCTTGGAAGATCTTCGAGCGCGGTTCCTCAAGGTCCCTTCAGAGAGACGAAGAACCCAAGACATCGCTTCGAATTTGTCCAGCGAATCGTCGACGCTTACTGGAAGAGTTGGATGCGTGACGTCTTTCCACTACTGGTTCCGCGTCGAAAATGGAACAATGACAGACGCAATGTCCGAATCGATGACGTGGTTATTCTGGCTGACCATAATGCAGTTCGAGGAAAGTGGACATTGGGTAGAATCATCCAGGTGTACCCTGGAACTGATGGGAAGGTTCGAACAGTAAAGGTCAAATCTAAAGGTTGTGAGTATAAGCGACCAATCTCGAAGATTGTTGTAATCTATCCAACAGAAGGGTATGACGATGAGTAAAAAGGGAGTTAATCCAATTATGTTGGCTCTATTATCTCGCTAAACGAGGTAATTTGTGAATTTTGTGATACGTTTGAACATGTTGAATTTTGTACAAGCAAAAATTTTATTAACGCACAGTTGTTAAAAAGCTCAAAATTGGAAGCTTGGGATATATTTGTGACAAGTACAATTTTGAAGTGAATATTTTTCATCAAGTTTGTTAAACATTGTTCTTTTACAGTGAAGGGATATTGACCTGTTTTCCGCTATGGTTGGCGGGGGGAGGATGGTTTGCAGAGCAAACCTTGAAAATATATTTTGTAATTTGTCGATTTTTGCTCCTTGTATTTTTCAAGTTCGATTTTGTCACTTTCGTGCTACCATGAAGTTTTTGTTTATCTTTTGCCGATTCTGCTCATGAATGTGTAAATGTTAGATGCCATTTGTGATTTTGTCAAGCACTGACGTTCGAGGGACGAAAGTCTCTTAAATTGTATCAAGTTGGCCAGGAAATGCCGCCCAAGAAGTAAGTTTGATGATTAAAATACTATATATTATATAATTAATAAGATATAAAGATAATTTCCACAGAGTATTAAGAAAAAGTACGTTTAAGATAGTGTAGAGATTCTTGAACTGTAATAAACACGTGCGGCGTGTAATAAACGCTCGCAGTATGCGTGTCTGTGTAATGTACAGTAAATGGATGTGAAATGAACTTGAGTTGCGGTGCGCACTCGATTCGGCAAGGTAGTTGTACTTTATGAGCCGAAGTGTGAAGTTTTAAGAGTATATTGAACGTTATAAAGACATAAGCTTGATAGATTAATTCAGGAAAAGTAATATGAGAGTCGTATGAATATTTGAGTTTTTGAAGGGAACAAATGTTGAATTTAGCGGCGTGATGACGTCATAGGCGAGATTCGTTAGGGCAGGCATATGGGCGTGGTCTCATGTATTGATTGACGTTTGTTTTCGTTTTAATTCTACCAAAGATAGGTGAGGTGTATAAAGGCACATTAAAAGGTTGTACAATGACAGTTTGAGTAATTATCCGATTTTTAGGAACTTTTAGTTCAGTAGTTTTGTCAAACTAACGAAGCTTTAATTTATGCAAGGTCAGTTCAGGGTCACCCGTTGCCTTTCTTTTGTGTTTTTAATATTAGTTTGCAAACGCTAGCTAAGAAGGATGCCTGTTAAGTTGAGAATATATATTGAATGTTTTTAAAGGGTTTCTTATAAATTTAGTCGGGCTTAACTGTTTATCTGGTTAATAAAGCTTTTTGGCAAGTTATCATTAGGCTCATTCATGATATAACTGAAATTAATAACGGATATATTTGTTTGTTAATTGTGTTATTTAATAGTAAGTTAAGAAATATGATATTGTAAACGGAAAGCTGATTATTGGAAATTTATGAAGCATTTGACTAAGACTTAATGCAAATACATATGCAAATGAGGTTTATTTCTAGTCTCTTTTCAAGACGTTTTAAAGATTATGTGGATTAATTATAAACCGTTTTTTCTTATATAGATGAGGTTTTAGTATTTGTTTACATCATCCACTATATACAGATGAATATTTATATTTCAAGTTGTTTTAAAGAAGAAAAGAAGTATTTCTGGTATGTAATGACAACAGATAATTCTTTGTGTCAAATCACTGGACATAATTTATGATGCTTTTCCGTTTTCTGTCTTTACAGATTGAATAAAATAAGGTAGTGAGCCTGCCTGACTATACAGTTTAAAGCGGCCTTTCTGGTGTCTGTTATCTCTGAGTCTTCGACGATCCAATAAAGACAATGTGGAATTCGCCTGTTTTGAGTTGATTATTATTTATTATTTTTTATTGTTCCATAGACTCATTACCAACTCATACCAACAAGACGTGCAAGATCTATAAATATTCTAGATCTACTTAGATATCCAGTGTGGGAACAACATCTTCAACAAACAGATCGTGACTGGTCAAAGCATTTGTCTACAGTCTAGTTAGACAAATAAAGTTTTCTAGATCTTTAGACTTGGGTCTATCGATCAACTAGACAGGAATAACCGTCGTTTCTGGGGATTTATTCAACAATTTCTGACATTTTACTATAATCTCCATCGGTGAGTGAGCCAGCGCAGTTCACAGAGCAACCAAAAATACAGAGACTGAAGCTTTTGGTCTATCGATCAACATGATCAAGATCTAGGTTAGATGTAGACTTCACTTATTACTGATTGGAATGTATTTCTAAATTATAAGTTTTGGGGAAAATGGTGAAAAGAAATGATAACATACTACTGATAGATACGTGAATTATTTTTTTAATACCCATTGGCATTGCTGCCTGCTCTAATAAATAAATAAATGAGTCACGGCCTATATGGACTGCAGATAAATGCTGATCGACGCCTAGCAGAACAAGTACCAGTGCTAGACTAGGGGGTTGAAATCTAAGCAGACGACGGAGCATAATGTAGCTTAAGCATAGAATGATGATGGGTTCAGCGAAGAGCCAGAGAAAATAAGGGGGACTATTCAATCCCGAAATGCTTTGCGAGTGGTCACAAAATCGTCTCGGCGCAAATCACCTAATTCAGCCGTCTGGTGAAATCGCGCTGATAACAACAATCACCGACTTGGTAATGATTTTAGTTCCTGAAACTTGCATTTGTAAAGTTTTAGATATCAAAGTATGTTTTCATATTTATGTATATCCTTCAACATATTTTTCAATGTTATCTTTTGATATCGTCGTTGTAGTCTATTCTTTCATATTCGTTTCTTGATCATTACTAATTTGTTGTTGTATTTGATCTGCATTTGATTTCGTTGTCATGAACAATAAAATATGCGCGCAGCTCAGTTGCATGCGCGTATCGAGTTGACCTTCCTTAGAGCAACACGCTTGTGTGTTGCTGCCCTCTACGTTCGTTGTTGAGCGCTAATTGACCGCTAATTGAGCTTTCAGAATACCGCCCCTGTGTACTGTGTATACGAGAGGATATGGAAATCAGAGTGGAGGGGGTGTCGAGAAGGTGACACGGCATGTAGCCTTTATCAGGTTTGTTTCACCATATAATGCATAAAATGAACAATTTATATCTTTCATTATTGCCTGACTTGGTTCTGAAATGAAAGCAATAAATAATTCAGTTTATTTTGGATTTTGTTAAATCTAATTATCCTTTTTTCTATAAGTGAAGAAAACAATCATGATAAACATAAAACACAAAAGCAACTCACTATTATATACTATCATATTTATCTAAAAACCTACGGTGTATATGACATGATGTGGATGTGGAGACCAGAGTACTGTGTATACGAGAGGATATGGGAAACCAGAGTGGAGGGGTGTGTCGAGAAGGTGACACAGCAGGTAGCCTTTCACAAGTTGGTATTTTCGTGAATATTAATTTTTACTTACTGAATGTCTTGGTGTTTGTGTGGGACAAAATTTGCTGACAGTAACATTTTGCATGACTACAGTACAGGTTTTCGACAAATTAGGTGAGGGTACCGTTGAATTTCACCTGGAGCAATATCTCCACTTCGGAGCATATTTCGCCAGAGCGAAGGGGTATATCTAAGTTTTTTTGTATTGTCATATTAATGACAACGCGTATTTTTTTTCCATTTTAATCACCAGGCACGTAATAGCACTTACACAATGCTACCCCCCCCCCATGAATAAGAATTAGGAATATCTATCCCTCATTTGTGCTTATCCCCTTTTTTCTATTTCTTTCTATGTTATGTAGGCCTATCAGGGGCCGCGGAACCGGATGACTTCAGCCCCGCTTTTTTTCCAAAACCGTGTGCAAAAATGTGAAAATGACCATATTATGACTGTGATTTTTAGCATGGTCAGCCCCCCACTTTTGACTCGGCTGCCCCTCCCCATTTTGAAAACCGTTCCGCGGCCCCTGTGTATGTCATGTAATATATCATGCAAGCATGTTTAAGTTTACTTTGCAATATATCATATGTATACAAATTTGTAAATTGACGCCTTCAGCCTGAGCTACAATTGTTTTGCGCATGAAAGTACGAATAAATACAGTGGCGTACCGTGGGTCACGGCATTGGGGGGGGGGGCACCAGCAAAAATTTTGAGTCACTTAGGGAGCGCGCGAAGCGCGCTTTTGTCAGGTATACTGACCTAATAGAGAGATATTTTATGGCTGCAGTGCCATTAAACGGATATGTATCTCACTGATTGAATAATGCGAGCGCGAAGCGCGAGCTGAAATTTTTTTGATATTCAGAGCTAAAAAGGGACATAATAAGCAATTTTGTTTTAATCATGATACGTAACTGTCTCGCTAAACAAACAATGCGAGCGCGAAGCGCGAGCTAAAATTTTTTTAATAAATTATATTGACCCTAAACAGGGAAATTTTAAGGACTATATTTCAGAATCCATTAGGAGTATAAATATCTCACCATAGTCATCTAATTCTAGTGCCATCCTTTGCTGATTTTGTCAGAATTACATCTAAACACAGTCATGAAGCACCTTTGGTAGTCATTGTAATCATGATTATCAAACGCATCTTACTAATCAAATACTGCAAGCGCGAAGCGCTAGCTGAAAATTTTGGAAATTCAGACATGAAGAGAGGGATTCTAAGGCGTGTTTGTAGGAATTCCCTATGACCGTGCATATTTCACTAACCAAATGATGCGAGCGCGAAGTGCAAGCTAAATGTTTTGTATATATTGACCCCAAACATGGATATTTTAAGGACTATGTTTTTCAGGAATTCATTTATGTAAGAAGAGATGATTTAATGGAAAACTCTTCCCTCGAGATTATTATAATAGAAATGAAATTGACCAATCAGAAACCTTTAATCATAGTATGTTGGTATCGCCCACCTAACTCTAAAACAGAATCGTTTGTAGCATTTGAAAATGTGATGAGCAAAATCGATAACTTAAATACCAATTATATTGTTATCGGAGACATGAATTGTGATATGCTAAAGGAATCCAAATCGTGGCAGACCACTAAATTGTTAAATATCATGGAATCTTTCAATTGCAAAAAACTTATTACGAAACCGACAGGGTTGGTTTCTCTTCTGCTACCGCTGTTGATGTTATTTTCACTAACTGTAAATCAAGGTGTTCAATCAGTGGTGTTATTGAACTATCTATGTCTGATCATTTATGATCTATTGTGTATTTGGTAGATCTCCTTCTGAGTCTACTTGTGAACATAAGTATAAAACTTGTAGAAATTTCAATAAGTTTGACGAGCTTGCTTTTCAAATTGATGTGAGTAACATATCATGGGAGTCTGTATTCCAATTTACTGATCCGCAAGCAGCCTACGAATGTTTATATCTTTGCTGTTAAATATCATTGATAAGCACGCCCCCTTACGTAAGCTTCGGGTGGAGCAAAAGAGTCTCCATGGTTGAATAGGGATATCTTTAAGCAGATCCGTGAAAGAAATCGATTGAAAGCCAAGGCTAAACGGACTAATTTTGTCTGATTGGGTTGCGTATAAACGAGCCCGTAATCATGTTACTTCGTGTATTCGAGAAGCAAAACGTTCCTTTATCACAAAAAATGTTGAATCTGCAAATAAAAACACAAGATGATTTGGAAATCGCTCAGATACCTAGCACCCCAAAATAAGTAATCTTGTCAATTTCCACCCTTAGTATCTGATAATTCAGTGTTAAAGGGACGTGATTTAACTAATGCTTTCAATGATTTCTTTACCGACATCGGCAAAAGACTCCAGGCTGAACATTTACCAGTGAATGATCTAAACGCCACCAAGTGTCAAACTTGCACTGTAAATGATTCTATTTTTAGCCTTGAAGTAGTAAACGATGATCAAGTCTGTAATAATAAAGTAAGCTCCCTTGTAATAAAGCAACAGGGCCTGATAATGTACCCTCTAAAATGCTCAATTGTATATCTCGCTCAATTGCACCCCCTTTGACTTATATCATTAATCAGTCTATACTTTCAAGCACTGTCCCTAGTCAATGGAAGTTAGCGAGAGTTACACCAATTTTTAAAGTAGGTAGTAAATCATGTTTTGATAACTAACGTCGATTTCCGTTATTTCAGTCTTGGGCAAAGTAATGGAAAAAGAAGTACACGACAATTGATGCATTTTATAACTAAAAATAATATTCTAACTCCGTTTCAATCCGGCTTTAGACCAGAACACTCAACGCAAACTGCACTGATAAATGTAACTGATCAATGGCTTTCTTCAATTGACAAAGGGGAATTAACTGGCTTGGTTATGATTGATCTAAAAAAGACCTTCGACACACGGTGGACCATTCGATCTGTTGGATAAAATGAAATGTATGGATTTGACCATCACACCACTGAATGGTTTCAGAATTATTTATTTCAAAGACAACAGTTTACGTGTATTAATGGTATATCATCTTTTACAAGGCAGGTAAACTGCGGTGTGCCACAAGGCTCATTGTTAGGGCCCGTATTATTCTCATTATATATAAATGGCCTACCTGATAAATTACACTGTAAAGTGTCTCTCTACGCGGACGATACATGCATATTTTATTCTTCAAAAAATCCCGAAGTCATAAATAATAAGCTGAATGAAGATTTATCAATTATTTCATCTTGGCTAAAAGATAACAAATTAATCATTAACACCACAAAATGTGAAACCATGTTTATTGGTTCAGCCCAGAGGCTTAAGAAAAATGAAACCGAACTTAATAAATGCAAAATATGTATTGATGACTGTGAAATAAAAAAGGGTTCGTGTTTGTAAATATTTAGGCATATATATATTGACGAGTCTCTACTCTGGAACGATCATGTCCAGTCTCTATGTAAAAAAGTTATAAAAAGCCTATATCTCCTTAGAAGAATTCGTTACTTACATATCATTGATCAAAAAACTGCTCTTTTATATTACAAAAGTATCATCCAGTCTCAATTTGATTACTGTAGCACGGTTTGGGGTAACACGGGTAAAAACAATTCTAAACAACTCCAAATTTTGCAAACAGGTCCCTTCGATCTGTTCTTAAAGTGGACCATATGTATCCAACTAAAGTATTATATAACACCCTAAAACTTGATAATCTTGAAGACGTAGATCAAAACAGTTGGCTCTTTCTATGTATCGTGCCGTCTACAAACTTGCTCCTGATTATATTTGAAATACATTTTCCATTCGTAACACACCCTATATTAGGGGTGGGCAAATAAAACCTTTTTGGGAAATTCAATTTCAAACGAGTGGATTCTGTTGCCATTTTGGCTGCTAAACACAAATCTAATAAGTATTTTTGTTTTAGAATACGTCTGATATTGGTTCCGAGCGATTTTTCAAAATGGCCGCCGAATTCCTCAAAAATCAGTGTTTTCACTTGTAAATCCTGAAATATCTGTACAAATAAGGGTTGCAACATATCTTACTATATGTTTTCATGGTCACTGAGCACAAAAATACATGAATCAGATAAGTTGGGTCATTCAAAATGACGTTTTTTGGGTGAAAATCAGCATTTTTTGGTCATTTTTTGTAAAAATTGTCCTCAAATCACATTTTTTTGTACATAAATCCTTAATTATTTATTCATCTGTAACTTGTTGCATGTCTAGCTCTATGTTTTCATGGTCACTAAGCACAAAATGCATGAATCAGATAAGTTGGGTCATTCAATATGTTTTTAGGTGAAAACAGCATATTTGGGCCATTTTTTGTATGAATTGCCCTCAAATCACAATTTTTTGACATAAAACAGTAACTATTCATTTATCTGTAGTTTGTTACATATCTAAATATATGTTTTCATAGCCACTGAAGCCAACAATCAATAAATTAAATCTGTTCCGACATTTGTAAAGTTTTTTTTGGGGGTGAAATCAGCTTTTTTTTATCATGTGGTGATAAATGATCACAAATCACTTTTTGCATTCATAAAAAACAATATTCATGCATCTGTACCTATACTATAGTATGAATTGATATTTGTGTTCATGCTATTTATTTGAAAATAGATGATTCATAAATGATGATATAATTTCATCGTCTTTCTAGAGAAAAATCCCAGAAATGGTCAGGCAAGGGGGGGGGTATACATGTATGTCACTTTGAAATATTTTGGTGTACAATGTACATAATGTAATAGAACAAATAGATGAAATACATGTATAGCTCCTATATTGCATGTTTTCATGTTAAGCACTAGATTAAAGAAAATGAAATTTAAAGCAGGAGGCTATATGAATTACTTGTTAGTTATCAATGTTTTCCTTTGAGGATTTATATATTTCTGTTTTAGATTTTGGGTAATGCTTGGCTTGGTGAAAATTTTGCCAGATATCACCTTGATTTTAGTCAGAATTATAGATGTACTTATTGCATCTGTTACCAATATGCAGTATTGGGTGCAGTGATTTACAAGACCATCTCAACACTAGTAAAACTGGAACATAATTTTTGACCAATACGATTGCCTACAAGTACTCTGTGTCAAAGTTTGGGAAAACGAAATTTTTTGACAAATGAAAATTGTTTACATGAAACTGTAGAGTCTGAGCACAGAGTGTACTAATGTGTGTACATGTACGTGTATAATGAATTAATATATGAACTTTTTCATTCAGCAGCAGAGCATCCATTTTTTAGTCTTTTGGTACTCTTAGTGCATTTCTTATCAAAACTTTCAATTTCTCCACAGAACATTTTTCCATCTTGTATGTCATCTGATCCTTTCACACACCTATTTGACGAATGTCTGGAGTTACTGTGAGACAAAGATAGCCAACTTAATTCTGAAGCCATTTTCACTGAGATTTGCTAACATATCTAAGTTGTTAAGAGTCAGTGGGCCATTATGATCTTTAAATCTTTCTAAGATTGTTAGAGTTTTACAAGCTTTCTTCTTCTTTAACTCCTCATTCTTATGCAGTGCAAATTTCTGTGCAGATACAGCAGTTGCATTAAAGTGTGCTTCGAGCTTCTATACTGTGTTCACCTCTTCAGCGAGCCCACTTCCTCCTTTCCTTCCTTTCTTCTATACTCTTACTGTCAAATTCAGGGTGTACCAGAAGACCACCAGATGCCAGCAGATTTTTTTTCTGGACAGAGTCTGGACAGAAGAACTTCCATCAGTAACTTTGAATCTGTGCACTAGCTTTGAAAATTCAGTTTCACATTCTAAGTTGGTAAAAGGAGCTTAAATCATGCCATCAACATCCGATAAAATAATCGGTCCTGGACATCTGGCTCTTCACTGTACTAATAACTTCTTCAATCACATCAGCATCTAGCCTGTCTCTTCCCGATCCTGTTTCTTTTCTCTTTGTCCACCATAATTTTGTCTTACCCGTTTAGTTTTTCCTCAAGGTATCACCTGCCACGTTCTATCTATCCCATCATTTTGCTCACCCATCTTGTTGATGCCCAGCAGTTCTTTCATCAGGAAGATGTTAAGATAACCTGTCATTGTGTAAATTTCTCAACAGCATGTGAACCACTCATTCTGAATGAATGTAGCCACTGCAAGAACAAGTTTGTAGTTGTTGGTGTCCACATCTGCATTGAAGAAAGCTTGGATGAATTCTCATCATGACAGGTACTCCTTAGCAAGTTCTGCAATTCTACCGAATTTATTGGCTACAAATCCTTTGAATCCTTGGCACTGAATATTGTTATTTTCATCCAAGAGGGACACTTATTGCTGATTATGGCTAGGAGACAATAACTTGGAGATTGCGATTAACCCTAGTATGGATTGAAAATCCTGGAGATACAAATATCCCCTCACCTGCTGATACCTCCAGTAACTGGTGGATGCAAATCTTCTTCTTGTTATGTTTCTGCACATCTATTGCACGATCTATATGCAAAATTATATGATCGCAGCATTTTAGGATTTTAGTAAGATCTACTCCAAGAGCCTGAAGAAGGACTTCTGTCAGCAGCTCGATCTGTCATCCACAAGTCTTTTTCTGATTTCAATTCATCATCTGTGGAGTTGGCAAGAATGGCTATTAAGCACTTGAGCCTGAACCCATAAGCTTTGATCAGCCCCATTTTGACCACTATGCATCAAATTTCCCACATAACCTGTGGTCAGGGATGTCCTTTTACCTGAATGTCCAGTTATGGTGATGTGGTCTGCTTTCATATTATTCATATCAACTGTATGCCTATGTATTTTCAACATTGATTCATTAAAGCAGCTGGTCTGCAGATTATTAAATCTTTGATTTTGTTTTGTTTTGTTCATAACTACATGTATGATGATTTTTACTTAACATATGAAATTCACTATTTGCATTTATTTTTGCTTACAATGTTGATCTTACCATTTATCACCATGCCTGTACCTCAATAAGTATGCATATATTTCAACTCAGTACCCTAAAAAATAAAGAGACCTGTTTAATGTACAAATATGGCCAAAAGGCCATTTTCCCGCCATTTTTCAAAAAATGGCGGGAAAACAACTTCATCTCACCCAGCCTATACATCTAATGTCCTATATGTATGTGCAGATATTTGAACTCAGCACCCTCAAACACATAAGACATATCACAGCAGCCATTTTATGCTACTCAATGTAAAAAACATGGAAAAATGCCATTTTCCCGCCATTTTTCAAGAAATGGAGGGAAAATGGCAATTTTTTACCATGGCTATACATCCAATGATTTACATATTGAGATAATTGAACTCAGCACCCTCAAAAACAAAGAGAGAGACAAATACACACCCGTTATATGCCGTGATATATAAAAATAGGGCAAAAAGGGCAATTTTCCCGCCATTTTTCAAAAAAATGGCTGGAACCAATATCAAACCTCATTGGAGGTCAAAATGGTTGGCGGATTTGTGTTCAGCAGCAAAAATGGCAATAGAATTCACCGTTTGAAATTTTTTTTTGTCATTTGCCCACCCCTACTATAATACCAGATCTGGAAAAACCCAATTAAGGTTAACGCATCCAAAGACGAATTATGGTAAAAGATGCTTCGTCTACCGAGGTGCCCAAATATGGAACTCTATTGAAAAGAAAATCCCTCCTTGTATCACTATACATTCCTTTAAAACACATCTTAAAAACATGCTCATCCCCCTCATCCTGATTATTGTTGTTAAAAGCTCCTGCATCATCCCCCCCCCCTCATTTCAATCCCTAAGCCCCTGCTTGATTTTAGTTTATCTTTAAGTTATTTCTCCATTGTTTTACATTAATTCCTTACTTTTAGTCCCCCTATTGTTTTTATATATATTTTGCTTTTATTATCATATCGTATTTTTTCGCTTTTCATTGTATGTTCTTATGATTTATGTCATATGATTTTATGTTTTTGTAATTATCATGTTTGATTGTTTATTGTACATTTTTATTGTTGTGTGTATGGACCCCTACGAAAAACAGCATGTGCTGATAGGATGTTCCATCCCACAAGTGGTAAATAAATAAATAAAAATAAATAAAAATCATTAAGGGTATACATAATTATCTCACCATAGTCATCTAATGGAAGTGCCAAGCGCTTGCTGATTTTGTTAGAAATACATCTAAACACATGAAGTACTTTTTGAAGTAATTGTAATCATGATTATTATATGCATCTCACTAATCAAATACTGCGAGCGCGAAGCGCGAGCTGAAAATTATGTAGGAAATTCAGACCTGAAGAGGGGCATTATAAGGCTTGTTTGTAGAAATTTACTAAGACCCTACGTATTTCACTAACCAAGTGATGCGAGCGCGAAGCGCGAGCTGAACATTTTTTATATTCAGATCCGAAAAATTGACGTTTTAAGGACTGATTTAAGTTAATGAAGAGCAGAAATCTCACCAATCTACTTATGCGAACGTTAGCACGGACATGAAATGTTTTATATCAAGACCTTAAAATAGTGCAATCACTTTAAGTAGTCATGAAAACGAAGAATATGTCACTACATAAAACAATAATAACTCGAATTGCGAGGAAATATATTTGTTGTATATTGATTTGAAAACGGAGGTTTTAGTACAACGGGATTATATATAGAGTTAAACAGTCTATGCGAACACCAGGAACAACATGAACAATGAAGACACAATGAAGCAAATAATGTTTTATAAAGCTATGAAAAAATGCTTCTTATTTAACATAACATATAACATAACATAATATAACATTATAATGAACAATAATTTCGTCTTTCCCCACTACGTTTCTCTTCCCTTTTCCCTCTTTTTCTCCTTTTCCCCGTTTTTTTTTTTTTTGGCCAGCCGATGGGGGGGGGGGGCCCGTGCCCCCCATGCCCCCCCGTAATTACGCCACTGAATAAATAAATCAATATTTGTCGCCTTATCGGAGCAATTTACGGCGGACCCATTTTCGGCGGAGCAGATGTCGACGGAGCAAATATCGGCGGAGCAAGTGTAGACGGAGCAGTTGTCGTATTTTGCGTAGTAGCAATTGTCGGCGGAGCAATTGTCGGGTCTCCGATTTTTAAACCGTTCTATTTAAAGGTAATTTCGAGTCTATTTATGCATTACGGATTGCGTTTTCTTATCAGCAGCCACAAGATGAGACTTTGAAATGCTTGACCCGTATAACGGACCCGTTGCAAGTTAAAGGTTGCGTTTAATCACAACTCAAAACATCAATCGCAGTTGTCTAATACGCACAATTCATTTGATGGTTGCGTTCGATTTCGTAAGTTGCGTTAATCAAAGTTCTTTCTGTAACGGTCCCCTGCAGGGGCCCGTAACACATAGCTTAGCAATCGTCGTAGAACATTCTTTTTAAAGATTGATTCCATTGACTACAATGTACAATCAATCGTGAAAATTAAGAGTATGATTAATCGCTAACCTTTGTGTTAAGCTAAGGAACCCTGGTCTTGATATCAGTGCTGACATGATTAAATCTTGTCAGCAGCTCACTGACATTGAAATATCGTAGAAACAAATAAAATCTTCCATTCTTTTGAATTGAATACAGATAAACTTCTTAACTTATCATTTCAGAACTAGGGCAGAAACCGAACATGATGCATTGCTATTGACTTAACAATGATAAAGAGCACTAATGTCTCCCCGAAGTTAAAAATATCAGCAATATCTATTCTGTGGACGATTGAATTTCATAGTGTTAGCCATGAATTCGTTTCACGTAGACCTATGTATTGCTGTTCTGTGTTTGTGGGGCTCCTGTGCCTTAGCTGTGGAGGTGATTGGCAACCCAGATATAGAGCTCAGAGACGCCACTCTTACCGGTATTACAGTTCGTTTTGATGATCCCTTGTACATGAAGGTTAACAAATCCATAGATGCATACCTTGGGGTACCGTTCGCAGAGCCTCCGGTAGGAGAGCGTAGATTTACCGACCCTGAACCGTTAGTTCTTCAAGGGGAGTACAACGCGACAGAAGACAAGGCAGAGTGTCCGCAGATGAGTCCTCTGGATGACTGGACACCCGAACCAAGACCACCATTTCCTCTCCCAATCCCAACATTACCTGGGCCGATCCCGACTCGAACCATTAGCGAAGATTGTTTGTATCTCAGTATCTACACACCATCACCCAAGGTATAGGAAAACACACCCAATGACGTTGATTCATGCAGTTTAATCGTGTCACCTATATTTATTACCCTGTTTTAAATAAAAGGATTATTTATAGGGTGATTATTTCATTCCAAAAACATGAATTCTAGGACGTAACTAGGGGAGGAGTTGTGCTATCTGTCATAGTAGCACTTACTTCTAGATTAGGGTTGATGGAGTCTATACGTATGCGAGACGTAGATTTCAGATCTGATTTTATTCGACGAGCTTTTGGCCGTTCATCGGGCCTTCATCAGGTCTATATTCATGGAAAAAAATATGCAAACAAGTTCATGATAAAAAAATGTTAATAGAAAGGAAACAAAAAGTACTGAACAGAATTTTAACGAAAATTAACAAAAGAAGGGGTCGTGGACAGAACAACATTAATTGTTGTGTATAATGGGAAACGATTTGGTAACTTAAATTAGAGAAAGGAGTCCAGTATAAGGTGATTAGCTGGGGTTCTGGACATTGGGGTAGTCTTTTTTGGGTAGGGGCTATAATAAAAACAGAAGATTGTAATAGCGTTAAACAAACAATTGTCATAAAAGTTTCACACTATAATCTGTTTCTGTTCATGGTAACTCCCGTAGGAACTCGGCACCACAACATTTTGCTGGTAAACGCCAAGCTGGTATCCAGTTACCTAGGAAACATCTTAAGTCAAGGTTAATCAATTATAATGTCTGACCTTATAGACGACAGATATTACTATCGGGCCTTTTTGTCAAAGTGGAAACAATGGCAGAGTGGGGATTCGAACTCACAACCTTGCGATTATGAATCCAATGCTCTAACCACTGAACCACACGACTCGCAATCCACATATTTCAAACTGATTGATAGTTCTGGGGCACTTTGAGTTACAATGCCTCAAATAAAAATTAACGAGTCTCCAAAGCTATTCTACATGATTTCTCACATATCATGCCCGGTCGTACCCTCTCTCCTTTATCTTATTGTAGCCATCCAGTCTGGTGCCTGTCCTGGTATGGATTCACGGTGGAGGATATGCGGTCGGGGGTGGCTCCGAGATCATCTACGATCCAATACCTATCGTGGCCTATGCCGACATCATCGTCGTCAACGTAAACTATCGACTGGGTGTGTTTGGTTTCTTTACAACTGGTAAGGATGGTAGTGAATTCTTATTCAATCAGCTCGTTAACAGTCAACAAAAGTCATAGAATCGTAAAAAAAAAAGATGTACGAAATCCGTTACCTGAGGTCTGTATGATTTCGCATGACCCGTCTTAGAGATTTATTCATTTTGTCACTTTTATTTTTCATCCTGTAGTATTGATAAAGCAATGAGAAATGTAGTAACATACTGCTTATTGATGTTACTCTACTCCCACTTCCCGTGTGTGCGTGAGGATGTGTGTGTGGGTTGGGTATGTCTGTGTAAGTTTGTTTTAGGGGGGGGGGGTTGATGATTTCGACTCTAATATCTCTTCGAGGTTAAAAAAATATCAGCAATACCTCTTCTGTGGACGGTTGAATTTCATAGTTTTACCCATGAATTCGTTTCAGGTAGGCCTATGTATTAATGCTAACAGTTGTGTGGTGCGTGTGGTTGTATGCGAGGGAGGGTGTGTAAGGGAGGGTGGGGTGTGTGTGTATCTGAGTTTAAGTTTGTTTTAGGAGGGGTTTGATGATTTCGACACGTGTCATTGAAAGCCATTGTTATTTCGTCGACTAATGAATTATACTAAGTGAGACATGTATGATATTAAGAATTCGATTCTCTACTTCCTTGAATGAAATCTTACCAAATAATATTGTTAGAACAAAATAACTCTGCTGACAGGCTCCTAGTTTCATGGCTGCGATTAGACCCTTTGGCAGGGCGACCCTATCCCTGAGGCTATTTATTTACCTATCTAAAATGCTAAGGGAGCACTCCCATGCCCAACCCACTCTTCTTCCTTTTTCATGTTTTTACGCTGCAGTATAAAGTACGTAGATGAAGATTAGCAATAATAAAAGGGGGTAGACTCAAATGAGTAAACCAAATCAATTTTGCATTTTCTTTTGTGAAGGACGGTTTTGACACTCGGAAAGATACGAAGTACAATCATCGTTAACGTAAAATAAACATCGTGGAAGATATCAGTGAACTATTTAATCATTTGCTAATATTTTGATGAACTTAATTGGTCTTCATATCACAAGTTATCATTATATCAGAGTAATTGCCATTCTCTATCAGTACATGGGACAGACATCGATATAGGACTGTATCTTATCAAAGTTTAATATGCAGAAGCTGTAAAAGAAAAAACGGATTACATAGGCGGATCCAGCTTTTGGCGAAAGGGGGGGCGCACTGCCGAGCGGCGCACATATTTTTGCACTTCACCGGCGCCATAAAAGAAAATGTTGAAAAAGAAAAAGGGGTAATGCCTGACCCTGTCAAAACACGCACACGCACACACACACATGCATATATATATATATATATATATTATATATATGACTCATATCATATAGATATATATGACTCATGAGATAGAGACACATATTTCACCGACAAATTAATGCGAGCGCGAAGCGCGAGCTGAATTTTTAAAGTATACTGACCTGAAAACAGAAAAAGGTGCCTGTTTAGGACTGTTTGTAGTAACTCATGAGGAGGATACATATCTTACTACACAGATAATGCGAGTGCCGAGGGCGAGCTGAAATTTACTTATATTCTGATCAGAAAGCTTGATATTCTAAGCATTCTTGGTACCAATGATTAAGATGGGTATCTAAAAAAATGCGAGCGCGAAGCGCGAGCTTAAAATTTTGATATTTCGATCTGAAAACATTACAGTTTAATGTACGTTTTAATAAAGAACAAGTTATATCCAACAAAAGATTATTGCAAATCGAAGCGGGAGTTCTTTTGAGGTTCAGAACTAAAAACGGGACATTCTATTCACCTATTTAATCATGAAAAGTATGGGGTTTAGCTACAGAAATGATGCGAGCGCGAAGCGCGAGCTGAAAATTGTTATGTTCCAATCTGAAAAGCGGATAATTTGAGCACGATTTTTAATAAAGAACGAGTTGTGTAGCTCAATCTCGTTTGCTGATTTCTGTGTAACATTACCATCTTATTGTTTTTGCACATGCGGAATTATTGGGGGAGGCAAAACGATCATTCTTGACCGCGGCGCCGATCTAGATTTGGTTAGCAATAGGCCCTTCTTCATTATTCTACCGGCGCTTATTTATTGAAATCAGGGGACGCTGATCATTCTTGACCGGCGCCGATCTAAATTTAGGTGGCGCCGGTTAAGACAAAGGCAGCGCCGATTTGTCTTGACCGGCGCCGATTTAAACAAGTAGTACTGATTATTTTTACCGACGTTACGTAAGATTCATGCAGCGGCAATCCATAATCGACTGGCGCCGATCTAGAACCAGGAGGCGCCGATTATTCTTGACTGGCGCCGATTTATAACCAGATGACGCCGATTGTTCTTGTCCAGCGTCGATTTAGATTTAGGTGGCGCTAATTATCCTTGATCGGCGCCGGTTAAGACTCTGGCAGTGCCGATTTTTTTTGACTGGCGCCGATTTATAACTAAATAGCGCTGATTATTCTTGTCCGGCGCCGATTTAGATTAAGGTGGCGCTGATTATTCTTGATTGGCGCCAGTTATATGCAGGCAGCGCACTGCTACCGGCGAAGTTGTTGGGAAAAGGGTAGTTAAAAGAAAAAATAAGGAAGATGATATGATTACGCTTTGCTGGGGATAGTCTTTCATTTACTGTTGCTTATGTTATATCAGTGTACATTTTTTTTAAGCAGCGCCTTTTCCCTTTCTTTCCTCTATTTTTAATTTTTCAAGCGGCGCCTTTTCTTTCTTTTACTTTTTTTTATTTTTTTATTTTGAGCGGCGCCTTCGGCGCCGCTCAAATATTAGGGGGGCGCGCGCACCCTGCGCACCCCCTGGATCCGCCGATGGATTAGCTAAATGAGGTTCTACAATTTCATCAATCTCTATTATCGGCTAGCATACATCTCGTGGTCAAAAATGTTTAAATGAGCAAAATCATTATATATTCTGTACAAGGTTTATAGCATGGAAGCTGATAAGTGCCCCAGAAAACAAGGGAGAAAGTCGAAATTTTTTATCTCGTCAAAACGAAATTAGAAGTTATAAAAAATAAAATGGAAGATAAATCCCGAATTTCTTAATTTCAACCTAAAACGAGCCACATATTGCAGGAAGTTTTGTTAAATCACATTTTGCATTAAATATGAAAGTTAAAAAAGTATATGTAAAATTGTCTTTTTGAGGTTCGGAATGATGATAAAAATATTTGGATCAAATGAATATCTGCAATCATTTTGGGTCGGACTGACGAGCCACAACCCATGCAAGGTACTTAACCCTGCCCCCCTGACGAGAAGTTGAAGACCTTTTTATTTTTTTTTCTGCTGTGATATGCCGTTTATATCCGGTTGAGGACCTTTTTTTTTTTTGCTTGTCAAGTTTTTTGGGCGGACGATTTTGCCCCCCTGTGAAAAATCCTAGGTACGCCACTGCTATGACGTCAATATACAGAGAGGCCTAAACATAGCCTAGAAATTTTATTTCATTTCATTTATTTTCCACAAATCAATCAAAATACAAAGAAAAACATACAACTCATTCCGAAATAGTATGCATAATTACAATATAAAAGCAGATTCTAAGTGGATGGACCTAAAGTAAAACAAAAGCTTGTTGTGGATTTTATGTTAATATTCAGACGTTCATTCGAAACCCTTATGATTGTACCGGTTAAAGTGATGATATCACAAGCTTATAAAAATCTGTCCCAGATCAGATTAAAAAATAACCGGATCGTATATTTATTCGGTGCGTTAATGAAGTTGATTTCATGATCAACTGAATCTTATCTTCTAGCCTCGTATCATTGTTTTCTTTGATCCTACATGTCTTATCCCATTTTCACTTTTTTTTCTTATCTCAGAGAGCGTCTAATGAAGGTACTTGTCGGATAGCAGTTTCCATGTAACAATCAGGCACCTGAGCGCTGCAATGAATACCAAGAAATTTTGACTTGTCGAACGACAAATGTTGACGAAATGTTCACCCCAAAACATGACTTTAACCTTCCATATGAATTTCGTATTGTTTTTCATTGGTTAACACTGTTGTACAGGGGGGGGGGGCGGCCTTGGGGACCCCCCCCCCGAAAAAAGAATGAGAAGAGGAAAGAGAGAAGCTGAAATATGATACCAATTTCTGCATAAATTATGTCAAAATCAATCACAAAATTGGGTTTTGTATTAAGATATGTCAAAAATTTTGCTCTTTGCTCGCTCGCTGAAGGCAACTTACTATTAATTTCACCCGATACGCCATATCTGGCCCCCTCAAAATGTTGGGCTCATTACGCCACTGCTGATGAAAACCAGAACGCTGTTCAGGTTACTTGTACGAGTATTATCCACTTCAAGTACAAATTTTCCACCGTAACATAGCCTACATCTATGAAACAGAAGAGAGACGCTTACACATAACGTACTGGCTTCAGTCATCCTCCCGGGGTGGACTCGAACCCACGATCTTTGGTTCGTCGGGCAGACACTTTACCGACTGAGCCAATTTCTCTCTATTCGCTCTTCATAATCTTTTATTTCGTGCAGCTTTCAAAATGTAACGCTATCGAATAACGTGATTCATTTTGTTTTCGATACATTTTGTTTTCGTGATAGGAGACGATGAAGCAACGGGCAATTATGGTATGATGGACCAGGTGCTCGCTCTTCAATGGGTTCATGATAACATAAAAGGTTTGTAACTACGTCAAAACAATACTATACATCCTTTTGCATAATGTATCCATGGCATATGACTTCTTGGATTTATTTAACTACGAAGGTACGCGAAATGTTTGTTCATATTCGTGTTGTCCATATTGTTGAATCAGTATTGCACTCCCCCAGGCGTTTTGAAACTACATGTACACAAATCGAAATGTATGTTTAATCTTTAATAATAAATGTCGCATGCTGTAACGAGTGTTTCATAACTTTGCTTTGGAAGAACAAGGCAAAATTTTCGTAGGTAAAACTATCCCTTGGTCATTCTTATATGCCCATCTGGTACGATGTAATGCAGTGTATCGAGGCATGTGTTCAAAATAGTCATGATTATGATGATAATAACAGGGGCGGCGGAACGTATGTTTGTTTGGGGGGGCAAAGCCAAAAAGGCACTAATACCATGTGAAAGTGGACATTTTGGGTGCAAATAGATATCTGCATCATCAGATCACGTTACTGCCTATAATAGCTTTGTGTTTCGTGATAATTAAGAGTATTTAGACAAAAATTTGGAAATCTAAAGTCGTAGCACTCGCTTTGTGGTCCGGTCTGTCGCTAATTACTGTCAAAAAGACTTTCTTCCTCTTGCAATGATTTCGTTGGTTGGATAGAAAGTGACCGTCAATAATTTTGCATTATTTTAAGAGAAAATAAACTATGCAGGGGTAAATCTAGCTTTTGGTAAAAGTCACATAGGTACAGGCCTGGACTGTCGTCCTGAGATATTTTGCTAAAAAAAAATATTTAGAGCGCGAAGCGCGAGCTTAAATCTCTAGACATTTCGTTTATTTAGACCTAACATTCTGAGCAGTTTGTGTAGACATGCAATAGATCCGTATAATTATTAATGATTACCGCGAGCGCTAAGCACTGTACGGGACCGACGCCATCGTCATGGATCTAAAAATAGTTTAGTAAATTCATCGTGTCACTATATATACTAGTATTACAAGCCCACTTCACATCCTCTAATACGCCTTATTGTTCTAGTTGTTATTTTGGATTCATTTTTTAAAGATTTTGGAGGTGACCCGAACCAAGTCACGATCGCAGGGGAAAGTGCTGGTGGGGGGAGTGTAAGCCTACATATGTTATCTCCACTTACCGATGGTCTCTTTCATCAAACCATTATGCAGGTAATGTCACTGTCACTCCCGTGTAACCGACCCAGGGCCGACCACTGCTTAACCATCCGTCGGTTTGGAGTCCGTTTCTTTGGTGTGATTGTATCATCACACAGAAAACACACACACACACACAAAATACAACAAAGCCAGAATTGAGCTCAAAGGCACGTTCGTGAGAACGGCTGAAATCGCTGTGAACTGTTTGCTACACACTTTTTTTTTCTTTTTTTTTAATTATGTGTTTTATTGGTATTCAAAATCACGTATAATCACATACTTAAAATGTTGGGCGACATACTGTCCACTGTGTTGGGTAACGTTTATTGGTAAAAAAATGTACACTTTTCTGGGCGATTATTATCCAATCGAGCAAATCTATTACCCAGTTATTAGATTTTATTACCCAATGTGGACAGATTTTAACCAATGGTTTTGTGGACAGTATGTTGCCCAGGGTTGGTTAAAAGTTGGGTACTTTTTGCCCAACTTTAAGAGTTTAAAATGAACTGCATTATATGTACTTATGCCCTATTTATTTCTGTAATTTATTTTGTTTTGTGGAGACAAAGGAAGGTCATTGAATTCTTTCTATAAGTTTTTCAGTTGTTTTTCCACTTCACCACGTTTTTATGATTGTAATCATTTTTATATACGGATTCTTGTTTGTAAATTAAACATTTTTAGCATGTAAGCAGGTATTTTCGTTATCATTTTTTGGGGAGTTTAATTATAATCGTTTCTATGAACGGATTCGTATTTGTTATAAAATTAACCTTCTCAGCCTGTGAGCTGATGATTGTTTTATTATTTTTAAATACAAACCAATTCTTTCTTCACTCAAAGATTCCAGATGTCCCAAATAAAGATGTGTGAATTCGCAACCCAAACACATGGCCTAAATATATTCAAAATAGTGGTTACTATGTAGGAAATAAAGCATTTCAAAAATTTGTTAAATTTGTGATGACTTTTTAAATTTATTTTATATGCTTCAATGGTGAACAATAATGTTAATAGATATCTATAAGACAATTCTCAATTCTTTAATTTTTGTTAATTTTGAATAAGTATTAAACGTTTGTCTCACATTTAGCTCTCCGCAATTAAACCAAGAATTCCAACCATAGTTAAAGTTTGAAATGGAGTTCGCATTTTACCTCTGTCCATCCTAAAATTTCAGGTGAACCCCCCTACATTTTTTGCTTGTCACATTTTTTACTTGTGTCCATCTCAAAATTTCTGGTAGACCCCAATAAAGTGTTTTGCTTCCGCCGCCAATGTTTGCCTCTCCTGCATAGCAGAGCGAGAGGCGATGCTTTTTCAGACGGCGGCGTCAACATCAAGTTTTAACCGAAGTTTTTTTAGTAAAACCAAGCCATAAGTTTAATCAAGTAATACTAAACATTCTGCCTGAGTTCCAGGTCACATGACCAAGGTCAAATGTCACTTACAGTCAATGAACTTTGGCCAAGTTGGGGGTATTTTTGGAATTGCCATCATAACTTTAAAATGTTATGGATAAAACTTGGACATGAGAGTAATCAAGTGACATTGAACACCCTGTGCAAGTTTCAGGTCACATGACCAAAGTCAGAGGTCATATCAGGTCAATGAACTTTAGCCATGCTGGGGGTGATTGTTGAATTGCCATCAGAGCTAAGTTAATGGATATAGTTTATGAAATGTGGACATAAGGGCCATCAAATATCACTGACGATCACTGACGAGTCTTAGGTCACATGATCAAGGTCAAATATCATTTATTATCAATGAACGTAGTATCATAATCATTATAATTGAAGAGTTTAGTTGCAAAAGGGGTTAGGTCCACTTTGGACCATTCCGAGAAAAACCATGTTTATATTTTCACTTACTGCAATATTCTTATGAGAAACTAAATTGTCATATGATGTACTACCCTATCATGTGAACATAAAATTGGGTATAAAAGAAATCTACCTGTCTTCATTTTTCTTCTATATATTCTTTAAAAAAAATCATCATTGTGGACCTAACCCCTTTTGCAAGTAAACTGAAATGAATCCAATCTATTTTGATTACAAAAGTGAATTTTCTTTGCCACTTTTATTCACGGTTCATGTGAATTTCAAATTTTGTTTGCTTTCATCAAAGCGACTTAAAATTCAAAGGTTTTTAGACAGAAAACAAAAAAAAATTATGAACAATGGACCTAACCCCTTTTGACAAATGAGCTCTTCAGAAGAGTTTGCTTGCAAAAGGGGTTAGGGCCACTCCAATAAAATCATTTTCTTTATTCTCCCATATTGCAATATTCTATGTGAAATTAAATTTTTATGATACACTACCATGAGAACATAACATTGGGTATAAAAGAAATCTACCTGTCTTCATATTGTTTTTTAAACATTCTTTTCCAAAAAAAATCTGTGTGGACCTAACCCCTTTTGCAACTAAACTGAAATGTACCTAACCCCATTTGAAAAAAAGTGATTTTTCTTTGCCATTTTAGATCACTTTTTAATGGGGATTTCAACTTTTCGTTGGTATCATCTTATAGAGCTACTAAAAATCTATAGATTGAGACAAAGAAAAATTAAATTTGATGAAAAATAGACCTAACCCCTTTTGCAAGTGACCTCTTCAATTATGAATGATGTGTTTTGTGAATAATTATCTCATAGTAGTCTTTAAAGTCAGCACTGCTGGTAAATTGAATCCCGTAATGCAGGCAAGACTACCTGAGGCGCTACCCTTGTTATGTATCCAGGGGCCCGTTGCAGAAAGAGTTGCAATCAATCGCAACTCTAAAAATCATGCGCAACTTGATTTTCAACCAATCAACAGAGCACATGTTGGACTTGCGATTGATTTTTTGGCTTGCGTTTAAACGCAACTCTTTCTGCAACGGGCCCCAGACCCTAAAAGTGAACTGCTGTTTTGATTCAACAATTTTCGACAAAGACTTTATTGGTTGTTCTTTATCATGAAGGGCATTCTATAATATATTTCCTATGTTCTTGAGTCCGCCATGCGCCATGGAACGAAAACTCCCTATTAGACAGGTGTTTAGCCTTGAGTATTTTCTATTCCACTTGCGTACAGAGTGGTAATGCCGTGTGTCCTTGGGCGTGGGCGACTATGGATCGGGCCACAGAGGGACATCGTCAACTTGCAGAAGCAGCTGGGTGTCCTATCGATGATACTAAACTCATGGTATCCTGTATGCGTGATGTTGATGAAAACGAGCTCACCAGGCTTGCCATTATGGTTAGTAACCCTGTCTAGAAGTTTTACCATAATAAAGGTAGTATTTTTATCATACAATAGATTTACATTTACATTACTAAATTGTTTTTGTATAATTGAATAGGTATTGTCATGTAAGATAAATATACATTTCGCTGAAATGCCTTAGTCTTGTCTAATGTTCCATACCCCCCCCCCCCTTCACTGACGTGTAACCTACATTACTTTTCAAATACTCTGATTGGGGGAAAAAAATCTTCCGGTAACCTTATGTAGAAATCTGACTAATAAAACTTTATAATTCCAACATAATAGACTAACATGGTTGACACATGCCAACTCATCCCTCACATATTTTCATCATTAGGAAGGTAATGGAGCCATCTCATCTCCAGTCGTCGATGGACACTTCTTTCCCGAAGATCCCGTTGAAATGGTCAAACGACGACAATTCAAAGTTTTACCAAGCTTACTCGGAAGCAACGAGGACGAGGCGGCCATTAATTTCGCATTTCTTGATCTTCCTAGTTCCTTATTCGAACCTCCCATCGTCAATCTCTCTCTCTTCATGTCAACTCTTCCAAGACTCACTTATAATGCCAAAACAGACTTAGAAATATCTGCAGTTGAACAGCACTATGTCAATTGGAAAATTGCAGACGATGCCTCAGCGAGTCAGTTAGATGGGTTGATACGACTTTCTACAGATCAGACTTTCGCTTGCCCAACAGAATACTACGCACGCGCCCTAGAGGCCGCGGGGGCGGAAGTGTACCGGTACGAGATGACACATGATCCTTCATGGTCGGTTTACGCGGGAGTTCCAAAGTGGACTGGAGCGTCCCACGCTGAGGATCTACAGTATGTTTTTGCATGGGGTTTAAATCCTCCGTTGAATGGAGTTGTTGGACAGACCGATGCGGAGAAGTTCATGTCGATTGAGTTCGTACGGTACTGGACCAACTTTGTGAAATCAGGGTAAGATATGAAACAAGTAAAAAAGCGAATCTGTTATGAGCCGTTTTACTTCGTCGGAAGAAACCCAAGTAATATAGCTTTCCGGCTTAAAATGATAACCCGCAATATCCGCACATCTGTCACTTTTTTATATTGCGAAAGAAAGTTTCTTCCAGTGTAAATAACGAAACTTTCAACACAGCAAAAACTGTGGTGTTAACCGGTGTACATAGAGAATCACACCAGTTATTTTACACCGGTGTTAAATTGGTGGTGTTAGTTTTACACCTATGGGTGTTATTACAACACCTTTTGTTGTTAAATTTACACTCTTTGGTGTTATGTTTAATCTCTAGGGTGTAATTTTAACACCTCAGGGTGTGGTCCTCTATTAACACCAATTGGTGTCGGTTTTAACACCACAGTTTTTACAGTGAAGAAGGAGTAACTTGGTTTCAGGGGGATATAATGTGCATGTGTGTGTATCACCATGGTCACTGCGAATCACTGATTCTCATTATTCTTTTCAGTAACCTCACAAATCACCAATGTACTTCCATTGAATATAATATTCCCATTAAATAAATCGTTGCAATTGCTTTTCACATTTTTATTCGTTATCAGTTTTCAACATGATATGAGTAGGGTAAGTACTTCTTGTATAATTTGGAAGATTGAAGATGTATAAATAATGGATGTCTCTTTAGAGTATCTGTGAAATGTAACCAATTGTTTATTAATTCTTAAATACATCCGATCGTAGAAATCCAAACGAACCTATCTCGAGTAGCAAGTACCCAGAGTGGCCTAGGTATACCATGCCCGAGCAAGAATATAAAAAGCTCTCTCTAAACATGACCAATGGTAGGGCGATGAGGGCAGCATCTTGTTCTTTCTGGCTGAACTACATGCCGGGTTTGCATCTTCAAACAGGTACTGGTAACTGGCAGTCGAATAGGACATGCTATACAATCACACCCAAACCCAACTCCTCATCGTCCGATATGTCAGTCAAAACCAAGTACACTGCAAAACTCCGGTGTTGATTTAACACCAGCCCGCAATCTAGCCACACCAGAGAAGTGTTAAACACAAGTTTGGTTTTGGTCTAACACCAGATATGTGTTTATACAACACCAATTAGTATCAAAACAACATCGGTTTGATTCCAAACTGGTTTTGTTCAAATATTTCTCTGGTATGAACAGATATAGAATCCGGGCTGGTGTTTAATCAACACCGGAGTTTTTGCAGTGTAGCCTTAATCGGTCTGGAGTTTGGTTTCGTTCAAGTGACTGTATCATTAAACAATCTTTACCACAATATTCCGAACTAATTTGGTTCGAATTATATTTTCAATTAGTAGAATTTCTAACAAGAGCTTCAAATAAGACTTTATAAAAGTTGGCCTATGTATGCCTGACATTATAAAACAATCCATTGAATGTGTCTTTGATCTCCTTTGGAAGTCCCACCTCCTCTCCTTTATGGCCGACATAAAAAAGTCGAATTCAGTTTGCCTTTACAGTTTTCTGTTTATTAGAACGCTGACTGTAGCTCGTTGGAATGGCATCGGCCTCATGAACGGAAGGCCTGGGATTGATCCCCGGCTACTACTCACAAAATATGGGGCCAATGGTCTTCTTGCGACTTGTGAGATGCTATTGCATTGAGAAAGAAGGGTGCGATAATAATATGCAGGGGCCAGTTAGTGGCCATTCTCGATAAATTAAACATTTATCATCAGCACCTTACATTCGATGCTTTGAAGTCCTTTTTTAAAAAAAATAAGTGATTGTGTATGAAGAGAAAACAGAGGGCTCCCGGAGAACATTCATCTCGCAGCAGGCCTATTTTATTGATAAAAGTAGCATCCATTTCGCAGACGCTATTTACAACGCAGCAGTTCCTTTGAAAATGCAATTCGAATCACAATGAACAGGTTAGAGGTCATTCTCGAAAGTTGGTGGACCAGGACAGCATATCGTCTTAAGATTCGGACCGGACGAAAATTGCAAATTTATGTCGTTGGTCCAGATCCCTGGATGACACTGTTGTTTTGACTCACCTATTTTCGTCAAAGACTGCTTTGTTAAAGACGAGCTTTTGGTTTTGACAAACGAAACCGTAGAAAACGTATGAGAATTAAGTGATTAGTGCCCTATGCACTGTCTGTATATCATCCGCTGACGTCTTTACTGTTCAAATCTTGTTATTGCATGGTTTCCTTCTTTCAATATTAAGTCATTCTTTATATTTATGGAAATTCATTTTTTTTTACTTTTTGCAGCTCCAATCGAAGACATATACGAAGATTGGATGAAGCACTACGAGCTGTGGAAAAATACTGACATGCCAAGTTGGACAGAGGAATTCGACAAATATAAAGAAGAAAACACATGTCCTACGGCTTCTCCATCTCCTTAATTATATAGTATGATTGACCTTCAGCAAAATATTGCCCCAATTAAGTCGTAGACGTGGGTTATGGGTCAGCTTATCGCCGACATGACCGAGGTCGTCTTTGCGCGCGTCAATGATTACGCCCATAGTAGAGACCAAACCATAGAGTTATCAATCTCTTCCCGATATTCACGTAATCTAGGGCAATACAGTTTTTATAACCAGCTCAGACGTCTGAAACGCGTAAAAATAATTCATTTTCAATTAAATAAGTAAATGAATAATGATTAAGTAAAACTTTAACCAGTGATGGTGCAAGGGAGGGGGGGGGGCAGGGACGGCCTCTGTATGATTAATTTTAAGTCGGGGAATAAAGAGGAGGCAAAGGTAAGAGGGAGAATTTTTCATTCGAGTGGAATATGGTGTTACAATATTAGGTCGCCTCTCCCATCCCCTCCAAAGAATTTGCCTGCCCACCATAGGCGGCGGAAGCGGGGGGGGGGGACGTGTCCCCCCCTAAATTTTAGGGGGGGGGACGGTCCCCCCCCCCTAGATTTTTGTTTGATAACCTTTTTTTTTTTGCTTGTCAATTTTGTTGTCCTGCGTCCCCCCTAAATTCACGTGGCCCCCCTCCCCCTGAAACGTGTTGTCCCCCCCTAAAATTAAGGTTGATGACTTTTTTTCCTTTTTTTTGCTTGTCAAAATTTTTTACATGTGCCCATCCAAAAATTTCAGGTGGACATCCCTAAATTTTTGGGCTTCCGCCGCCAATGCTGCCCACCCCCCCCCCCCCCCCGATGATAACTATCAAAATTCAATATGTATCAGGTTCATTCTTTGAATCAGCCAAGAGTTCGTATTTTGTAATGCTGTATTGCTATGCATATAAGTTGGGCACTGAACAGTCCATTGTTTGTTACAAATGCAAAAGAGATTTCAAAATGAAAACTCAGTTTCAGACGCCAAAATTGTTCAATAAACTGACTGAGATTTTAAAAGTTTAGATCTTTCGATAGTTTTAAAAGGCATATCTTTGTTTTCTTTTATATTTTTTAGCAAATGCACCCACACTTCACCCCTCTCGTGTAATATGCTTAATATGTATTTCTTTTATTATTGGTGTTTAAAGTTAAACTATTGGATTGGAATATTGGAATGCCATTTTTTTATACTTGTTTTCCGAATTAATTCATTATACATTTTTATGTGAATGCAGGGCTCTCAAGGAGAGCAGGTTCACTGGATTTAAATGGAGAATGACTACATTGTTTCATTAAACTGAAATAAATTGATAAATTGGATCTGTACAATATGTGTAACGTGGACATGGTGAATAGAAGTACTTGTGGTAAAGTGTCTGGTAAGAAACTATTGTCATTGTGCACATAAACCTATACAGTCTGGCGCGCCATGCGACGTATATCACATCGTCAATCGCGCCATTCCAAATTACAAACACCTTCATGACTAATTGGCTTTGTCCGCGGACTAAAAAATCATTTTAAATCGCCGAGTCGTCTTTAAAATACATTATTCTCGGTGAAAAAAAATGACAAAACAAAATGATATGCGATTATGTCGTGGGTTTATGAAATAGAGATGAACGCTTCCGAATCTGGTGTCACAATCACATAAGTATGAAACATGGATATGAATACTTCTGATTAGACACACCTGGGGCCCGTTGCAGAAAGAGTTGCAATCGATTGCAACTGTAAAAATCATGTGCAACTTCATTTTCAACCAATCAACAGCGCGCATTTGGGACTTACGATTGATTTTTGGGCTTGCGTTTATACGCAACTCTTTCTGCATCGGGCCCCTGGGCGTTGTGGCGTGCGCCTGTAATCATGGAAGTTCATGGTACCTCCATGATGAAATCAATACAATTATAAGATGATGTGAGTGATTCGTGTGGATTTCGTAAGAATTTGTGGGAGAGCAAAAAACATATAACATAATTATATTTGATTATTAACAATAAAATAGTGGAATCGGTATTCATAATTTAGTTCACCAAGAATAATAACTTTCCATCTTCTTCTTTCATTATATTCTAAGAGATTATACAATTCAGAATAAAACTGAATTGGGGCTTCAATAAAAACATTTGATGTGTGCGTGTAAAAGTTTTAAACATTAAAATCTCTTAATTTATATCTTCCAGGGGAGTGTTTCATTTCCATCCGACAAGTTGTCAGATCTGACATCTTTCTCTGATGTTGATTGGCTGAGAGGTACTGTTACTATGGTAACTGTCGGATAAAATGGGACTTGTCGGATAAAACGTCCGACAAGTCCTTTCATGAAACGCTCCCAAGAAGTATAAATTTTAGAGATCAGCCAATTAACTAATTCATATTTAACCATAACCATTTTGTCAGTTTGTCTAATACTAGTTATTGATTGAGATTCACCTGTGATAATTTGTCAGGGTTTGGTTTCTGTCAGTCAAAGGCCCTCTGCTGGGTAGAATAAGTGGATACATATAACAGCATCGTGTCCAGGTTGTGTGTATTTTGTAATGTGCGTTTTAAAGCAGATACGAACCAATAGCGCCATCTCAAGTCCTCAACTACTCATACTTGGCCAGTTTCCTGATCCATAATTCTAGTGTAGTCTAGTAATATAGACCCACTTGAATGATAACATCTAATTAACTACTCAAGTCACTTATACCGCAATAATCATGCTACCAAGTAGCAAAACAGTTACTTTTCCTCTCAAAACATTTTAGTTTCTAAATACAAATACAATTATAGGTCAATTTATTCTCTGTAGTATTAGTATATATCTGAAAACGTACATTTTAAGACTATGTATTCATAACACACGGTCAATGAGAGACCAAACAGTTCACTCCCCCTTTAAAGCAATGGAGGAGTTTGATCCAAAATTAATGTCCCGCGCATTTTGCTAGAATGACCAAACTTTGCAGTTGCCAAAATGCGCCGTGATTAGTGACGGCATATTCTAGTAACTGCAAAAATACCAAAGTGTGCCGTAACGGTGTGTTTTTAGCGCCGACACCAGTTTTGGGGTGCAGTGATAGAACTTTCCCTGGGTGCTGTTTTCCTAGATTTGCCATGCACATCCCGTTTTCAAGTTCATATACACCCAAGATATGTCTTCACGCTACTGGACTAATCTTTATAAAATGATAAAAAGCCTATGTAAATTAATCCATAAACTTAATTAAATACATATGTGATTTTTATTTCATATCAAAATACAGGAGATCAATTTACCATGATACATGGTAACAGCCATGTCCATACAATGCAAATATTCCCGAAAACATTGACAGTTAGTGATTACAAACAATTCGACAAGCAACTAGACATTGATTTTTACACTTTGAGGAGTGCTTTAGCCCATTAATCTACAAGACATGAAGGATGTAACATTTGGAATTCACTACCTTTATGTATACAATTATGCAACAATATTTCATCATTCAAGAATAATATGAAGGATTTATTTCTCTCAAATTACTGTAAGTGATATTTTTTCCAAGTACTTTTCACAATTGAGGTATATGAAGTTTTTTTTCATTCAAATGATGTCTTACCATGGTGTAATGATAATAAAAAATATGCATTTATATACTGCAAAAATATTTCTATACATTCTATCGCGCTGCAAGGGGAATTATACTTGTCTTTTGTTGTAATATATTTTGAGCTAATTTTAGTTAAAACAGATTACTTACCTATGTTATTTAAGTGACTCTGCACTTCAAACATATTTTGTTTATGCTTGGTTCCTATATTCTGTCAATTTATTTTTCTTATACATGGTAAAAAATGAAACAAACAGACAAATAAATTATAAATTTTGGTACATAAGAAATCAATATATTCGGAGATGCATAGATGGAATTGCATATGAGAGCATATACAAGGGAAGGAAAATGAAAACATTAATGAAAGAGAGATGGAAAGACAAAAGGAGTCAGAAAGTGGGAAGATACGAAAGCGTAACTATCACTTCATGATAGAGAAACATTCAAAGAGAATAATAATTGACAGTTATAGGCACATTCGTACAAGTATAGAACAACTTTGTTATACATAAAACAAATAAATTGGTCAGGATGTAAATATAAACAAAATTCTAGTTGCATTAATGAAATTATATACTTCCAAAACATCATATTACAAGTGTTTGAAAATATAAAAAAAGCCCTAATTGAATGAAGATCTAAATTGCATCCATGCATGGGTAGGCTGATCAATGTTTAAAACTTCAAAACAGAAATAGGCAATCATGAATCATATAATATCATGTTATAACTTCCAAGATGTTTACTAGTACATTCGGTCAATGAAGTACGCCTGTAGTCTCTTTGTGTTTGTGATTAATTGATCAATTATAAGATGGCCTTAAATGAAAATGAAAGGAGTAAGTAACCTTTACTAAAATCTAAGAGACAGACAGAGAGAAGGGGAGAGTGGTAAAAATAAGAAATGAGAGGAGGTGACATCAATCTTGAGGAAATTGAAATTTGGGCTCTATAGGGAACCTATCAGTTTCCACACAGGAAAATACATCCTCTTTATTTACAAACAGAAAAACAGAATAATCATGATATTTGTATTTTTTATTATCAACGTTATAGTTATTCCAGATTGAATGAGCATGTATAAACAAAATCAAGGAGGAAATATGTTTTACTGTTAACTTCCAGAAGAACAGTCATGTCTATGACAAGTAAGTATAAGAAAACAATATTCAATAATACAAATATTCTGATTAAAAAATTAGGAAGAATACATTTCTAAAAATTCATATTTGAATGTCTGAAATAACAATTATCTCAACAGGATCAATTGCATTTTATTTTCAATTTTCAGAATTTTTATTATCAGGTTTTTTTTTGGTTTTTTTTAATGTATACATGTATTTTTTTTATTACCTGGGGCCTGTTGCATAAAACTTTTTACCTGAGAAAACTCTGGTAAAAATTGAAAACTAAGGTTAGTCTGATGTCTGCCATTGACTTTAACACAGGGTAAACCTGGTAAAAACAACCTTTTTACCCGAGTTTTCTCAGGTAAAAAATTTTATGCAACGGGCCCCTGGTGTAATAACTGTACATTAATTAATTGGATATAAATGGGTTTAAAGTAAACACGACATCTATAATTAAACATCTTCTAAACATCGGAGGAAGATACCTAAGATTCAGATTTGTATCATACTTTCTCCATTTTACCCTACCAAATACCAATAAAGGCATTTAAATGAAGAATCATAATGAATCATTAACATAACAATATTTATGCAGTTAAAGGAAAGGACATGGAAGGGGTTAGATATTCTAAAGGGAAACATAAACCTTAAAGCAACACGTTATCCTGAACAAAAAGAAAACACAAAATATATATTTATTCCCTTATCCTTTAGAAAAGTCCATCTATTGGTTCTATAAGATTTAAAATCAAATTATTTGCATTCAGGTGTACTTGGGCATAAGGTAAAGTTGCCATAACAACCATGGATACTGATCAAGCGTCTGACCTATTCATCGAAAAAGCAATCTCCTTGTTGGTGGGAGTTTCCTGAAAAAAAAAAATACATGTGAAAATATATTGGACATCAGAGACAACAGGTCAGCTATTTTGAATAAATGTATTGCCTGTTGGGACCCAGTTTTGAAAGCTCGTTGATCATTTCAAAACTTTGACATGTGTCTGCAAAAATCATATAAAAAAAAACTATTTAGCCTCATATGACTGGAGCAAGTGGTAATATGTTTATACAACTGAGAGTTCTAGTTTGCAAAGGCAATCAGCCACATGCAATGAATGCTATTTCAATCTTTGAATATATCACACACAGTGGAGTTATATTCCTCATATTCTACAGCTATATCTATACTGAATAGATATAACCTAACAATAAGGTAAAAGTTGTACAAGTTTTGGTAAATTTTTCTGTTTATTTCTGTTTCTGTTTATAACTCCCATAAGAACTAGAGAGGACAGCATTTTTTGCTGGTAAACGCCAAGCTTGTATATAACCAATTACCTAGGAAACATTTTATGTCTAGGTTAATCAGTCAAAGTGGCTGACCTTATAGACAACAGATATTACTCTCGGGCAATTTTGTCAAAGTAGAGACAATGGCAAAGTAGGGATAGGAACTCACAACCTTGCAATTATGAGTTAATTTCTACCAGACAATTTAATACTCACACTTGCATATCCTGGGTTTGACATTCCTGTTGTGAAAGTAGCTCCCGTAAGTGCACTGCAAAAAAGACGCAAGAATTGAAAGGATAACTTCAGCAGATAACTTTAATCTGACAGATGTACTTTTCATCGAGGGACCTCTGTACTGAAGTACCAAATGTTTGATGTAAAATTAACTAAAACTGATGTCTTTGCCCTATATTGTATTTAAGGGACTCAATCAAATTAAGAAATTAATATTTTCAAATAATATAGCACCTGGAGTTGACTAACCCTTAAAATTAAAGGCTATTAAGATTGTGGGATTCAAGTATGAGGTGATTTCAAAGAGTGTATTTTAAGGGTAAGGGTTTCCAGGATATGGCTTTTAAATGCATCACATGGTTTCTTAAAGTATTTGATCATTAATCTTTTTTGCTAATCCTTGTAACATCATTCTTTTCCTAAGGAGAGGTAGGGGTGGGGTAGATCTGCCTCTCCCCCCCTCAGTACAGGTGCAAAAAAGTTTTAGCAAAAGTCGTATGTTGGTTTCTTATGCCACTGATATAATCCCCATAAAATCCAACTGTGAAAAATGCCCCTCGTGATTATTCAACTTCAGTAATAATCCCTTATTTGTGGTAATCGCGAAAGGTAGAATACACACCTTGATTCTAATTTTTTTTTTCTGCAATCACATCTAATGGACTACATTCTGAAGTGGGTGCCCCACCAAATAGCCATGGCACATTCTGAACTTAAGAAATTACTTACGGATCGTTTGTCTTTCCTTGGTTTTTCCTGACGAAGTAAGCAACCCCCAATGAGACAGCCACAAGGAAAGCTAATCCAAATGTAACACTCAAACCAATTATTAGACCAAGATCTGGCAAGAAACAGATGTTATAGTCAGAATTGGAGGGGCATAGCATTGTTCACAAACAATACAGTGCCCCTCCGATGCTTTGTCTCCTCCGGGTCACGGTCCGCCACTGGTTATAGTTATGAATGTACATATATATGTATATCTACACAAGTAAATAAATGTTTAAGTGAATTAAACCATGCAGGAAACAAAATATTGTTGATGCTCTGGTCAAAGACCTTCACTAGCCAAGGTGACTGAAACATCAAAAGCATTTATCAAGAGTCTTTGACTTTCATGAATACATGTGTGACTTCACTGAATGGTTTTTTTTTACTAATACATCAACAGTATTCCTTTCCAGGGGTATCTGTGTGCTATGTTATCCAGCACAGTATTGTGAATAAACAACAAATGAAAAAGCTTTGGCAACTCTCCTAGTAATACCTAAATAAGTGTTTGGTACTGCAAAATTTTACTCCATTGAGTGCATGTCGAAAAGCTTTAATCCATTCTTAAGGCTATTTTAAGAATTAAATATATATACATCTGGAATGAATCAAGAAAGTAACAGTTTTGTAAAGCTCTTTAATCAAACTTTCCCAAAGCTGTACTCCCTGTTTTGAAAATATTTGTCACGATTAACATAACTGCATCTGCCTGGAATAAAACCCAAGACCCTGACTTTGGACTCGATTGTCCCAATATGGAGTTAAAGAAGTCCAGAAAATAATAATGTACAATGGAGTTATGAATCACAAATTAATGAAGCTTTTAAATTGATCCTTCCCCATTATGAAGTGCATGTATACGGTATCTATCTTCATTATTCCATTTTTCCTAATATAGCTATTAATTTCATTGATTTAAGTTCTTTTGGTTATGTGAGGGAATTCAATACATACATATTATACCCAAAAATAATGGTTTTAATGAATAATTGCTCCCAGGATATGATTCACCAAAGGTCGTCGCACAGCTGGCAGAGCTAGGGGCGCAAATTTCTCGCAAAGCAGAAGGCCGCAAACATCAAATCCCATCTAAAATCTAACCTATGAAATATCAACTTATTTTGGATCAACTTTACCAAGCAAGTTCCATTTCATCATTCAGTTAAGTTTGGTCTGAAATAAGTTGATATTTTAAAAGTTTGATGGGATTTGGTGTGTGCGCCATTCTGCTTCGCGAAAAATTTGGGCCCTTTTACCAGCCGTGCGACGATTTAATCTTATCGTTAAATATGACTGTGACATCTATGCAGTTTCTGCAACCATCGTCATAAATCATGGTGCATCCTACCAAAATCAGTAGCAGTCCTAATTATTGAAAGATATCAATAAAGCAAAACAATCAGATATGGGGAGCCTTTCATGACACAAAAGGTCAGTAATTTTCACCGACAACTGTTATAAGCGACTAAATTCCTTGCATCTGATTGGCTTACAACAATATAGTTAGTAAAAATCACCGACAAGATGCTTAATGAAACTCTTCTCAGATAACATGATGTAATACTCACTATCATCTTTTGGAATATCTGTACACGTAAACACATCCGCACGAACACATAAATAAAGAAGATGGAAAGAGAGAATATATACACACAATCAGCTGTTGATGAGTCTAGAGTAATCATATGACATGTTTCTTCTATCATTTTGATATCTTGGCTTAGTATTCTGAACATTATCTTCCTTTTATATCAGTATATTCACATATTTTGAAGGCATACTTGTGGATTAGTTAAGGTAAGGTTAAAGACCGTTGTGCAAAAAGTCAAAAGGGTGCAAAAATAATAAACTAATGGCAAACGTTATATCTAGCATGGTAACAATATTCTGTCCTTGGGTTTATTTTATTTTGACATGTAGTCTCTTATGCATCACTATTTTCTGACAAAAAATGTTGAACTTATCTGCATATTTGGCCCTTGAAGTATTAACACTTGTCTGGGAGTACCACATAAAACAATATTTTTAATAATTCAAAATTTTAAAAAGTCAACAGAAACAATCGGTGAAAGTCAAATTTTGATGTACTATGCTTTCTATAAATTTGCCACATAATACAATAATTTTTAGAATATCATGACTCGTTTCCACTTAACTCCTTGACTGCAGATAAAGAGGATATTACATAAAATTATCATAGTCAACTTTCTCATGATGAGGAATAATACTGTACTGTTTATCAACACGGCTCTTGCTGTTGATATTTGTTGGTCCCATTGCTTGTACTGTATTACTTTAATTTATATGATAATACACATGTACAAACAAAAAGCTTACTAATCTTCCTAAAAACCAATATACTGAAATGGTTATTTGATTAATGGTTGATTAATATATAGTCATTGTAACAGAACAATTTAATAAAACTAATACTGATGAAGACACACAATCTATGCAATCTACACCAGATGTCTGAGGCTTTAATCCCAGATTAGTTATCTACCTGTCTGTTGTTTTTGTTGTTTTGTTTTGTTTGTTTTACTTACAGCATGATTGTTCATCGAAACCATCAGAACAGTCGTTGAAACCATCACAGATCACCTCCTCATCAATGCATTTACGATCTGCCGAGCAGTACACCTTTCCTGATCGGCAGATACTGACTGTCCGACCTGTGGGCTGGGCTGATTAAATAAGGGTACAGAAAACAACCTTGTGGGATACCGATTTGAGTGTCACTTGTTATTGGCCAATGAAATTGCTACATTTCAGGAACTTCAAAGTGGCAAGTAATTTAAAATGACTGTAAGTTTGTGGAAGAGGTCCCTGACCTCATACCAACCTAACTGCAACCAAACCCCATTGTAGAGAGAGAGACTGAATGGACTATTCAAAGTACAATTGCAGCTCTGTTGCCCACTCACAAATCACATACTAAATGAAATCTTGAGTAATCATCCTTTTCTACAAAATTACTATTTAATTCTATAGTGAAGACACATTCAGCTCACAAAAGAAAGCTCCCGCATGCTGTATTCTTGGTTCTCATAATATCAAATTATCAAACAGTCTCTATAATTCGAAAATGTTGATGCCATTTTGATGCTGTAGTGTACATATCATTGAAAGGGTCATTAATTCATGCTTTTTTCATAGTTCTTGAAACTGGCACCTGCAACAAACAGCTTAGCCTTTGATCAAAAGATTGATTGGTATGATTAAATGCCCACAATTATCAACGTCATCAATTATAGAAATCAACCTTTTGCTCAAGAACTAGCCTTTGCCATACAGGGCCCTATTTTATGGATGGATCCCGTTCTACTTAGAAAAGATCCATATCTGTCTCTTTGAACTGAATTTCATTAGAATGTAAATTGAAAACTCACTGTTCACTTCCGTAACGACCACTGGGAGGGTGCCTGAGATCTGCTTACAATCCGGCGTGAAGCTGACGTCATCGAGTCCGATGTCGCTGTCAGTGGTGTAGCCAATCACGCCTTCAATGATGACCTGAGAGGAATCATTTATATCGACCAACATAGCAACACAGTTGCACCAATATAGACGCACATCACATTTTTGGTTTGGTTCATTTATTCATATTTATGGTCATGGACCCAGAAGATGATGGTGCACCCCCCGAAGACATCTTACAGATTATGAATAAGGCACATTCAACCACAAACGCATGCACATACATCAATCAACACACAACCGTTTTGAAGCTGAATGGTCTGGTAAATCTGCACAATGATATAACAATTAGATTTAGATTAAGCACTGTAAGTGACTGGCCAAGGTTTATGCTGTATACCTGAAGTTAGGGCCCTTTCAGTAACTATACCTAAGGTTTTATGTGGCGTAACTGAAGTTAGGGCTTTTCAGTAACTATGGCCAAGGTTTTATGTGGCATACTTGAAGTTAGGGCCTTTAACTATAGCTAAGGTTTTATGTGGCATACTTGAAGTTGGGGCCTTTAAGTAACTATAGATAAGGTTTTATGTGGCGTAACTGAAGTTAGGGCCTTTAAGAAACTGGCCAAGGTTTCATGTGGCCTACCTGAAAATTGCTGTTACTTCGAAGAGGTATAGTCTGGTAAACCCACTCGCCTCCAATTGCCCTTTCTTTGGTCCAGAGTAAAGTCTTAGGCCCATTAACTGAGGTCCTAGTATACACATTGAGAGTCCCGATTCCTATCCCTTCCATGTGGTAGAAAAATCGGATCTGGAAGAGAATTGAAAGTCTTTTGCATGAAAGATAAAGTGAATAGACCTACTTTGTCAGTCACTGATTAACCTGTACATAACTACTACAGATAGTAACCCCCCATATCTACTATAGATAGTAACCCCCTACCCAAGATGTACTACAAATAGTAACCTCCTACCTCTACATCTACTACAGATAGTAACCGACTACCCTATATCTATTACAGATAGTAGCCCCTACCTCTATATCTACTACAGATAGTAACCCTCTACCTCTATATCTACTACAGATAGTAACCGCCTACCTCTATATCTACTACAGATAGTAGCCCCTACCCCATATCTACTACAGATAGTAACCGCCTACCCTATATCTACTACAGATAGTAACCCTCTACCTCTATATCTACTACAGATAGTAACCGCCTACCCTATATCTACTACAGATAGTAACCCCCTACCTCTATATCTACTACAGATAGTAACCCCCTACCTCTATATCTACTACAGATAGTAACCCCCTACCTCTATATCTACTACAGATAGTATCCCCCTACCGCTATATCTACTACAGATAGTAACCCCTGACTATTTCACAAATTATTTAAATTGTTAATTTCACTTATAAATAGTGAGAGTAAGGCTGTCTAGAATATCGCAAAATCTCATTTCATCATCCCCTGATCTGCTTGAATCAAATTTGATTAATCAAGCAATACATAAACTCACCACACACTGTCCAGTAATTGTTGACTGGATGTTGAAGCTACCAAGTTTGGCCCGTTCACCATTTCTTCGCGGATTACTTGCTTCTGTGTACAGATAGTAGCCTGGAGAAAACAAAAAAAATAAAATAAAAAAGACTGAATCTGACCCAGGAAAATGGAAACTACTCTGTTTTTAACAGTCCGGAGAATATGGAGGTTATTACACATGCAGTACTCATGAAGCTCAAGTCCTGTTTCAACCTTGTTCCCTACAGAATACAAAGGAGATGATATGCAATAAATTACATCACAATATTGTCATCAAAATCAGATCAATACATCAAAACAAATAAGAGCAAATCTCACCACATTCATGCAGAGAATTCAAATCATATTGACCGAAATCACATCAACTACAAAATAATTATTACCCCAGTCATCAAATCCTGGCATGCCCACACACATTGCGTGCACTTTCTCTATTCCCTGGGGAGCATTCCAACAAGAGTAGGCATACTATATAGGCCTTCACATTATACCTGGAACCCATTGAACACCTGGGTGGAGAGTGGCGATGTGTGGATTGATGCCAAATTTGGGCCCCTGTCTTATAAGACAGGGGCAACCTAAACTATATGGAAATCCAATAATGTCATAATTTTTATCCTCCAGGATATCTGCATGATGTCCTTTGCAAAGACAAAGAAGCAGACTGAACTTTTAAGAAAAGAATGAATGTATGACTATACATTATATCTAGAAAATATTTTGAACAAACATGTATTTTAGATGTTGACGTTGCTGGCTTTCCATAGTTGTGGATGATCTGGGGGGCGTTTCATCAATATTTTCGTCCGACAAGTTGTCAGATCTGACAACTTTCCTGGATTCTGATTGGTTGAGAAGCAATGTTACTATAGTAACTGTTGGATAGAACGTCTGACAAGTCCTTTCATGAAACGCTCCCCAGATCAATAATAATTCTTTGTAAGAAGGGGCCCAGGTATAGAGGCCTACAAACCTGAACCAGTTGTATGATCTTTGCTTGGTCCCGTCCCATCACTGCTGGTGGGTCCACTCCGACGGGTCCAATCAAACTCATCGGTTTCCAGTTGTTCCCAATTACACAATCCATTCTCAAAGTCGCACATTGTATAGCCACGGGATCCTGATACAATCAACATGAATCAAAATTGAAATATTTTACAGAACAAGGATAGAGAAATGACATAAAGAAGGTTTTTTTATCCTTCAATTATTGCAGATAATTGAAAAAGTTTGATTCATTTGATTTCATGATCACTCTGTGTGGTATTTTGGTAATCAAACCAATCTATATCTTCATACTAATCAGGAGTTTTGTCCATCTAGCACATTAGGGCCGTCTTCACCATCCCGAGTTTTCAAATTAGCGCGCTATTTCTGATCCAGCAAATAATCCCAATCTGAACAATCTTGAGATTATATGCAATGGAGACGCAATTATCGCGCTAGTTTGTAGGATCATCTCGAGATTGCAATCCCAAGTCAACTTGGGATTATTTGCAAAGTAGCGCGCTAATTCGTAGGTGCAGATGCACTCAGGATTATTTATTCAGGCCATAATGCATCAATGCCTCGCTCAAGCAGAAATTGCTCTTCTTGGGATGGTGGAGTCAGGGTTTCTTGAATCTCGAGATTTATCGTGAAGAGGGCAGATCGGGCTAAATCTCCAGATTGAGCAAATCCTGGATGATGCAGCACCGAGTATTGATTCACTTGATCTTGAGCTTGTAACACAAAGATAAGCGATGAATAGCAAATATGATAGAACACCTCTGATTGGTTTTAAGTCAGTATTTTGAACCTAAAGTGCATGCTACATTGATCTTGATTGGTCAGTTGATTTAGAGATTGCTTGCTTATCTTTGTGTTACAGAGCCCAGGCCTGGTCGAAAGACCAGAGTTAAGAACCCAGTATCTCGCAGACTACATACCGCAATTCTGTTCATCTGTCAGATCACAGCAGTCTGGGGTAAAGTCACACATCTGACTAGTTGGATAGCATTCACCACTGGCACACTGAGAATTTCCGATCCCACACGACCCGGGAGAGACCGCCTCAGGGTACTCACAATCTTGGAAGAGCATGTCGTCTACAGCAAAGCCACCCTCACTTGGTACTAGCTGTCTGTCCTCCGACTCTACAGCAACCTGGAACCCATTACACATGGGAGTTGCAGTTAATTGATAGTCTCAAACAATGATTCTGATTGGTTGAGATTGTTTGTGATCAATATGCACGCATAAGCATGGCCACGATTGCCCATTGCCTTAATGTGACTGATTGTAAAGGTTGCTGTAACATAGCTGTGGAGCGTATTCACGAGGTATATTATCAGTGATATTTCATTTAAAAATAATGCAAGCATACAACGTCTTTGCATAGGATTGGCTGAAAGCAAAATAATTCAGCAAAATAATTCAGGAAAACGACAATCTGCTTTGTGAGATACGTCCCCAACTGTGAATGGGAATGCTTTTAAGAGGTTATCTAAACACACTCCACACACTTTTTAAAAATGTTCTTGCTATTTCAAATAGATTTGAATGCTTGAAATTCACCTCGACAATATACACTTGAAATGTTGCTTTTAAAGCACTTTCTTGCTCCACATCAGTCACAAGCAATCACATGGATCACCCCTCCCCTTCAATTCAACCAACATTTATATTCTTAATCATACTAGAAATTAAGTGACTCTTCTTACAAATTGTATATGGAATGCTCTTTTTTTTTTACATATTACAAAGAATCTATTTTAAGCTTGAATAACGTTTGCTTTATTACATCTTTATACTTCAAATGACTGAGTGGTCTCTTTTACCCATAATACTAAACATTCAAAGTTGACTGAGAAGAATTAACCTGAAAATTAGTTGAGCAGGGAGGTATCTCTGTGACGTATATCTGCCATTTGCCATAATCAGATGCGCCATCGTTGGCCTTCGTCAGTCGATAGTCCTCTTCCCCTGTCATCAGACGCACTTCCAAGTCACCATATTCGATTCCAAACATGTAGTACCACAGTGTGAAGAGGCAACCCCTCTTCGATTTCTTATACATGGGACTGATGATCTTGGCAATATCATCCAATTTTGAAATGGATCCATCCACGTAGATATAGTGGCCTGAGGAAAGTGGATTGACACATGCTTAGTAAATGTGTGTATCATTGACATGGATAATAGTAAAGCTCATGAATATATACATTTATAAAGCACCTATCTAAACTCAGATACATTTCATCCCACTGCTGCCACAAAAAAGAGAGAATTTGATCTACATCACACCCTAAGGTTAGTAAATGTGTGTATCATTGAAAAGGATAATAGCAAAGCTCATTATTATATACATTTATAAAGCATCTATCCAAACTCAGATACATTTCATCACACCCAAAGGTTCATGACTTTATAAACTGGTGACATGCTCTTGTGCTAAATGATTAATCCCCATGTAGCTGACTTAGCACTGACTAGTGAGCAGAAAATGTTCCAATCATGTGTGTGTAAACTCATGTGTAACTCACTTTCGACAAGCTTTTAGAAACATCACAAAGGGCCCAAGGCCCGAAAATAGAAACGTTTGTGATGGATTGCATATATGAAAGGACATTCCTGATTGGTTCTTGGTCAGTGTTTAAACAAACTGCACAAGCAAGAATCCTCTTGATTGGCTATTTCCATTTATCCACTGATGGTAAACCTTTGTGTTATATAGTGCCAAAGACCTCTTAATGCAAAGAAAACTTGGAAACTTGAAAACAGAATTTCAAAAGGTTACCAATCAGTCTATTGAAGAAATGCAAGTACATGTATATCAATGAAGAATAGGAATTTGTCAATTTGAGAACATTTTTATTACTGCATGAGTGCAGTTGCTTCACCCCATGTTGTCATGTGGGTAAAACATAGATTCACACATCAACCAAAGAATGTACATTCTGAGATAACTCACCACTTGCAGCTCCTGTAGTATGGTCTGTATCCGGTCCATTGTAAGTAAGTGGGTCTTCACCATGATTGTACCACGTCCAATCTATGTCATTGTCATTTGCTTGAGTCCAATAGCACAAGTCAGATTCAAAATCACAGAATACAGCTAAAAAAAAAGAATACAAATTTTTTAGATTAAATCATTTTTTCATTTAGTGTACTTTGGTATTCTTAAATATTTTTTTTCAATGGTCAAATACAAGGAGATATCAAATATTGATTTTCTCTGCCTTTTAACCATTAACAAAGGGACATACACTTAAAAAGTTCAAACCACAACAATCAATATTTGATACCTTAATATGACACCATTCAAATGTATAGAACTTTTAGTGGCATTTTTTTTAATGCACTGGCTGTTTTGCGGGTGCTATGATCCATTTGACTTCTCTGCTGTAAATAGCTTAGCTTAACAGAATAAAAACCGTGGTTGATAGACAACAATGATCCTTAAAGTGCAATTCATTAAAGCTATTGGTTAACATTTCAGAGAAAAGAAAAAACTCTATACAATAATTGTAACACCTGTAGCATATGTCTCTAGTCTCTAGACTCCCTAAACAGGGCCATGGGTTTCAATCCCACCCATGACATAATTTCCTTCAGCAAAAATATTGATCCACAATGCGTTGCACTCAACGCAGGTGAGGTTAATGGGTAAGGGCAGGAACTAAATTCCTCAAAAAGCTGTGAGCACCGGAATCAGTAGACTTGCTTAGCTGGGGTAATACATGTATAGGAGTGCCTTGAGCGCCTTGGATCTATGTTGCAGTACTCGACTCTCCTGGGATCACTGGAGTAAATCTACTGACACTTAAAAGACAACATTGTAAGCAAAATAAGACTAACGTGCGTTAGACTAGACCTATAGATCTAGCCTACATAGATCTAGTGTAAACTGTAAGCTATCGGTGTTGTATAAAACAAATATTCAATGTTGTATTCATGCGACTTTCCGAATATTACATTCGTTGCAAGTTGAATCAGTCTATTCAACTCCGCTTCGCGTCGTTGAATAGACTATTTCAACTTGCACACTCATGCAATATTCCGAACGATCGCACTCATCAACATTGAATATTTGTATATTATTACTCACGACATGTAAGCTCATCCTCCTGACCCGGGAGACAATCATGTTTGAAATCACAATAGGATGACTCATCGATGCAACCCATGTTACATGGCAGCTGGCCTCCTGTGCATGCTATTTGAGCTGTGGTTAGAAAAATAGTTTCCTGATCATAATGATGTTTAAAAAAGTTTTATTTACTTATTTGATTTTGAAATAAAAACATGTCATTAACGAATAATTTTACGTTGGGGAGGAGCTATGAAAAGTTAAAAGTTTGACATAGATAACAGCTCTTTCATATAAATATAAAGAAAAATACAATTATGTAATATGAATAACTCAAAGTATTAAGTAATATCTAAGTGTATCTAAAGAAATAAAGTCTATTTCATTCTAAATATACAATATCCTCATTATTTGCACATTAGGCTTGCATTTACAAAAATCATTACCTTTTCTAATCCTGTTTTGTGTTTGTGTATATTTCATGAGTAATAATAATACACTCTTATATATATATATATATATATATATATATATATATACATATATATATATATATATATATAGATATATATATATATATATACTTATAGATATAGAAATGATTATTGTCCATGTTACAATAATATTAATCCAGTAATACATGTATATATTAAAATCTTTCAGTATGGCATGATGCCCTGTGTCTGCACAGCGTCCCTTCTCCACGCATATGCATATCTGTGTGATTCTACCGGTAAACAAAGAAGACATTGATCAACCTCACTCTTTATATTTGTGATATACCTCATTAAAAAGCCTGATGAAAGGCTATGCAGACCTGTGGCACCATTGTTGTTTTTTTGCCAATCTAATAATTACAGGTGTCTATTGGTTTTTAATTTTAAAAATCATATATTTTGCTTGCATTTTGAGGATATTTCAAATCTCTCTCTCTCTCAAGAATATGAGGAAAATATCAACTGAAAAGTTTGTTTAATGGGCTATTCCACGGTTACTCACGTTACATTTGGAGACACCTTGACTCATAATTGGAGCTGTAACTCCATTATTATTGATAGGAACTAAACATCTCCTTATCACAACAAAGTACACAGTCTGACTATCCTTTGTATAAAAACAAAACTTGGGAAATTCTATCATGCTCCTGGCAAATCTTTGGAATGTGTCGGTTACTCACGTTACATGATTTGGACCAACCTGTGGAATTGCCCTAATGTTATAATTTTTTTGTTTACAGTTGTAATCTAAATTTCAAAATTTAGGTGCACAGATGCAGGTCCACCATTCATACTTACATGGGGGTACTGTTGATATAGCTGGGATGCTTTCAGAGGCTGGAGCACAGTTTGGTGTTAGGCTGATGTCATCGAGTGCAATATCGCCATCTGTCGTTGTACCAATACTACCCTCTATGATTATCTATAATAATTTAACATAAAAATGTTTGTTAACATTTCATTTTATTCACAGACCTGTTAATTTCAGGGTATGAAAAACTGTATCCTGTGATCCCGAAAAACTTTGTTTTGTGATAAAAGACACACTGCTATGAAGCTAAAAATGAATAGACAAGCTAAAATACATACATCTTCAGTGTAAGGTTTGATGTTAACAATTCCACCACCCTCCTCTCAGATGAAAAGCAGTAAATTTTGCTTCTCCTAAGCAAGCAAGAGAAAAAGTGATTTTGTGGTCTTGCCTAATGTTCCCACGGTTGCTGTCGAGTCTCCCTTTCATTTAGCTATGACTGGTCCCATGAATGTATTTCTTGTTAAAAAGAATACAAATTATTTGAATTTATTTATTCATTTTTATAGAAGAAATCATTTCATTAAGCAAAATCATATTGTCTTATTGACACTGAAAATTCTGATAGAATATAATAAAAAAGGTAAAAGATGAACAGGTTTACGACAATAAGGAGATTGATAATGATGATACTACTGATTTTCATAACATTACTACTAAAGAAATTATGATGAAATTTTAATAAAAATGATCATGATAATACTATCTGTACTATTTCTATTATTACTAATACTTCTACTAATACTACTACCACTACTACTACTACAAATATGAATAATAATAACGTTAAAACAATAGTAATGATACAATAACAACCATGACAATAATATCAATAATGATATTGACAATGATATAAAAATTGATAGTATAAATGTCAAAATGACGCAGGAGCATATGTCGCGTCACTTCACTTGACATATCAAACCAATTTAATTAGGTTGTTCAAATACACTATCTTATGTTGTGCAATTAATTAAACCTACTTGGTAGTCGACATCGCTATCTATTTCAAGTATTTGGTAGTACCATATGTTGCCTTGATCACGTGACATTGACCAAATTGGAGTAAGAGGTCCGTTTATTTGTGTCCTTGTGTAGACGGTCAACGTCCCCATACCAGTGCCACGCATGTGATAGAAGAATCGCATCTAGATAGAGAAAACATGATCATAAATGTACAAACATTTCTGGCATCTGCTGATCAAATTAAAAGACGAAACAAATCTTTGAACCAGTAATATTTGAACCTGTCATCTACTGCATGCACGGGTAATCTTTTACCATTTGGAATACAGTAATGTCTTATTATTCATTAAAACTACATTGCAAAATTAGAAAACATTTGGTTCAAGAATGAAGCACAGGGGCGTTGATCCATTTTTCAGATGGGGGGGGGGCAAAATCAAGAATCAACGTTCCAAAGGCGCTTGATCATACAAAACACCCATACACACAGGCATATATATATATATATATATATATATATATATTGTAAGAAATGGATGAAGAGAACAATGGTAGGCGTAGCTTAAATCAAGGTTCCCCAGAGCTATCTACCCTTTGGAAAAATTGGTGATGCCGAAAAAATGTCTCTGCCGGGAATCTTACAATATTTAAATAAAAAAGAGTTGCCAAAAGCTGTTGTACATGTATAACCTTACACATTTGTATTTCTTCTCCCATATGTGTACTGTATCGAAGCAATAGCTTTGATCCAGCTGAGGCATGGCGGCTTGTCATTGTTCAAAACTCACCTTCACCCGACAAAGGAATATATAATTGGTATAGTGTCGAAAATCTGTCTATCTGACGGTCAATCGGATCGGGCTCGCCCTAGCTACTAACCGTCTCTGTGGTCTAGTGGTTAAGGCACCGGCGTTCAAAGCTGGGGGCCCGGGTTCGATTCCCGGCAGAGACATTTTTTCGGCATCACCAATTTTTCCAAAGGGTAGATAGCTCTGGGGAACCTTGATTTAAGCTACGCCTACCATTGTTCTCTTCATCCATTTCTTACAATATTTAAATAAAAAAGAGTTGCCAAAAGCTGTTGTACATGTATAACCTTACACATATATATATATATATATATATGAGTCATGAGATACAGACACGTATCTCACCATCAAATTAATGCAAGCACGAAGCGCGAGCTGAAAATTTTGATAGTTAGATCTGAAAAAAAATGAGTTTAATGGACGTTTTTGATAAAAAACAAGATATATATCCAACAAAAGATTATTGCAAATTGAAGCGGGAGTTCTTTTTAGGTTTAGAACTGAAAACGGGACATTCTATTCACCTATTTAATCAGGAAAAGTATGGGTTTTTGCTACAGAAATGATGCGAGCGTGAAGCGCGAGCTGAAAATTTTTATATTCCAATCTGAAAAGCGGACATTTTGAAGACGATTTGAAATAAAGAACAAGTTGTGTATCTCAATCTCGCTTGCTGAACATTACAATCTTATTTTTATTTTTGCACATCCGGAATTATTGGGGGGGGGCAAAACAATATGTTTGCCCCTGTTGCACCCACAAATGTAATAACGCCCACAAATGTAATAACGCCCACAAATGTAATAACACTTTACCCACAAATGTAATAACGCCCACAAATGTAATAACACTTTACCCACAAATGTAATAATTTTTGATCGCCCACAAATGTAATAATGACTTTACCCACAAATGTAATAAATTTGAAGGGATTTTGGCGAATCCGTTCTAAACTAAAATCCTATAGTAATGCGTTCATAAAGCACAAAAGTGCAAAGTCTTTTTTTTCAGACCGGGTTAATAAAACATCAAAGTACAAGTCCAAAGTCTTTTTTCCAGACCCGGTTGTTTCAAAAATTATAATATAAATCCAAAGTCTTTTTTCCAGACCCGGTTGTTTAAAAAAATATAATAAAAGTCCAAAGTCTTTTTCCAGACCCGGTTGTTTCAAAAATTGTGATATAAGTCCAAAGTCTTTTTTCCAGACCCGGTTGTTTAAAAAATTATAATATAAATCCAAAGTCTTTTTTCCAGACCCGGTTGTTTCAAGAATTTTAATAAGTCCAAAGTCTTTTTCCAGACCCAGTTATTTCAAAATTTATAATATAAGTCCAAACTAAGATACGATAATGATATTCCTGTGGAAAAAATGGGAATCGAGCTTAGTCTTTTCTCCAGACCCAGTTAATTAAAACTGGTGGAATTAATGTCTTTGTTGTTGTTTCAACTTATACGGTGTATATTGTGAATATATGCACTAAGAGTAAATTGAGAATCAAGCGTAGTCTTTTCTCCAGACCCGGTTACCTGTTATTTAAACATTATGAATAACAGTTTAAAAACAGTATAAAGACCCCATAATCTTATTATTGCTGGATATAGCTTAGTCTCTCAGCCCGACCATTTTTTTCTTTAAAAAAAACGCTAATAGTAAGAATTAAAAAAAATCAAAGTCCAAGACCAAACAAACCTTCAACCAAAGAACCTGTTTTAAAAGAGGTTTAGAGTGTTGTCTTTATTCCAGACCTAAAACAGTTACGAAAAAAAATCTTCCAACATAAGACCTTATATTGAGGAATTCTTATTCTCGTGGAATAACAGGAGTTTTAAAACGTACTCTTTCCTCCAGACCCGGCTATTAAAAAGTAACTGAAAAACTTCAAATCTAAGACCAAATTTCCAAAGTTTCACCCAATAAAAGTATGTCTTTTTTTTTAGATAATGCTACTACCCCTACTAACGCGTGGGTAAAGCAGACATCCTTTCTCCAGACTTGGTTACTATTTGAAAAATAAAATAATTTTTACAAATATTCTAAAATGAATACCCAATAATCTAATTACTGTGGAACAACATGAAGACCGATTGTCGAAGATCGACTTTCCTCCAGACACAATTATTTCAGGAAAAAAGAATTTGGACGTATTTTATAATTTTGAAACAACCGGGTCTGGTAAAAATACTTTGGACGTATATTATAATTTTGAAAAACCGGGTCTGGAAAAGATACTTTGGACGTATATTATAATTTTGAAAAACCGGGTCTGGAAAAAGACTTGGACTTGTACTGTAATATTTCATTAACCGGGTCTGGAAAAAAGACTTCGAACTTTTGTGCTCTTTGAACGCATTACTATAGGATATTAGTTTAGAACGAAATCGCCAAAAATCACTTAAAATTTATTACATTTGTGGGTAAAGTCATCATTACATTGGTGGGTAAAGTGCATTATTACATTTGTGGGTAAAGTGTTATTACATTTGTGGGCGTTATTACATTTGTGGGTAAAGTGTTATTACATTTGTGGGTAAAGTGTTATTACATTTGTGGGCGTTATTACATTTGTGGGCGATTATTACATTTGTGGGTGTTACAGCCCCCCCAATATTTTCGTTGGTGGGGCGATTGCCCCCCTGCCCCCCCCCTGATCGACGCCTCTGATGAAGCATACAATAAAACAAAACTTTCAGGGTAAAATCTTTGTATATTGGCATTTTGATATGCTGAGACTATTCAAAGGGCCTTTATTGAAAAAGACTATGCCATTGAAAATAGATAAAGCTAAAGTTGAATCAGAACAAACTGAAATGCTGTTTTGGTTACCTTGCCCGATTCCCAACCCCGATCAAAATACCTTGGAGTCTGACGTTCTTTTATTCCAAGATTAACATTTTAGAAGATTGGGGATCTCCAAAATAACCAAAGAATGGATATGACCTGTCAATTTCAACAAATTTAAAACCGTTGATCTGTCTTCTACAAACATTTGTTTACTACAGAACTTTCAAATTTCTACAGGCTTTGTTTTAGGATTGACTTACAGAGCATCTGCTGGTGCGTGATCCTGCTATTGTAAAACTAGCCAGTCTTGCCCTCTCTCCCAGTTTCTTGGGGTTACTTGCTTCTGTGTAGATGTAATACCCTGAAGGTATATATACAAACAAGTTTGAAAGGTTCCATTTAACATGTAGAATAAAGAGTCAGGACAGTAATGGAACCTATTCTGATGATGATGTTAATTACTCTGAAGCTTCAAATACTGTAAAGGTTTGTTACTTCCAAAACATGCAAATTGTATAAACCATGATGTTCTTCAGTCAAAATGAAAAAAGGCATTGTTAATCTAAATAAGGCATTATTTTGAGAATTCACAATTCAAAATGTTTGTTGATCCGAAAAGAAAATAGTGTGTTATTTCAAAAGTGTATCTTCTGACAAAAAATTGTTTGCTGTATACAGACTTACATTAGGTCAGGTAAATTTAACCCGACATTTTGAGAATTTAGGGTTCCTTTTCTTGAATGGTTGGGTAAAGTGAACTCGATCTTTTGTGAATTCAAGGGGCCTTTTCTCAAATGGTTGGGTAAACTGGACCGGACATTCCACAAATTTAGGGGCCCTTTTCTTGAATGGTCAGGTTACGCGATTGCCCGACGAGACACGATAACCCAATGTGATGGCACAAGCCAGTAAACCCTGCTGATTTATATTTTCAAAATTGACAAGTGACCAACCATCATTTTCATTCAATTTAACAATATGGAAAATCACTGGATACTTGTTTCATGAAATGCTCTCCATGTACCTTCATCTGTGCCGAGGGTGTGATCCACTTTTGGACCTGTTCCTTCACTCGATGTATCTCCTTTATTTCTTCGCCAATCAAACTCATCGGTAGTCAGCTGCTCCCAGTCACATAAGTCGATCTCAAAGTCACACATAGAGTAACCCAATTGATCTGAAATTTATAACAGGATCATCAATACTGACAGTTCAATATAAAAAATGCTCTTCTTTCACCTTACTTCTACAAAAGAAATCTTGAAGTGATTGTACACCATGTTCACATTCATCAGTAAAAAAAATAAATATGGTACACACTGAAATAGCATATAGAAACATTAGCCTTATTTATAAAAGACTTCATGAACATATAAATAAGATATATAACTAAATGATTAAGATAATGAAATTGGAAAAATCCCAGGCATAAATCAATCTTAGGCGACTGAGGCCATAGCTTTGGAAGGCCAACTGACTGGCCTTGGAGATTTTTTGTGTCTCTTTCCCATTTGTTCACTGATATCAATATGTGCCCTTTTGAAAAGAGGCCTTTCCTTAAAAAAAATAAAATTGAATGCCTGGGAATTGGACTTACTGCATGTTTGTGGGTCCTCATCGGACATATCACAGCAATCCTGGGTGAAATCACACTGGTTTTCGACTGGGTAGCACTCCCCTGCATCACATTGACTCTGACCCACTAAACCACAATTTCCTGGATCAGCGGGACTGTAGTAACAGTTTATGAAGGCAATGTCGTCGACCGCAAAACCTCCCTCAGAAGGAACTACTTGCCGGTCTTCGGCCTCGATAACGATCTGAAAGAGGAGGGGGAAGTTCATATTTACTTTGTTGATTCAGTTGTTTTACTTTTCTGAAAGTGCAATGTGCTATCAAATTGGTTTACCGCAATTTGCCAAATAAGCAGTTCATCTAACCAAAGAGACTAGAGAGTGTTCAAGTCCTTAGGAATAGCCCAACTGGAAATCTTAAAAGATGGTAAATGGACTAAATTGCAAAGAGGCACAAATGGCAAGTGGACAAATTGGTTGTAGACAAATTAAGAGTAGACCAAGTGGAATGAGAAAGTAAACAAACCAGGAATCCTGGAATGCAGGTGTCTTGAAGTTATACCAATCGTATCATGACTGAATACAGGTGATAAAAGGCAGGTGGTTGGCTCACATAAAATGAAAGAGCATGCAATGGCGCAAGTAAATCATGCATTGACCATTTTACAGGAAGTCAGAAGATATTGGTGAACATCTAATGTCTTTTGAATGTCGGTGTATGGGAAAGGTGGGTGAAGACACAATGTATGTGGGGGTTTGTGTGGTTGTATGTATGTATGTGTGTGTGTTTGTGTGCATGTTTTTATGGTTGTGGGGCGCTGGGTGAGGTTATGTGTGTGAGTGAGAAATAGGGTGTGGGCGGGTGTGTGCGTATACTGGCTTAAATGGCCTATTAATGTATGTTTGGGGAAGTGGATGAGAGTGTGTGGGTGTAAGAGATAAAGAACAACATCTATATAGCAGTAGCACATAAAGGAATATCCAATATACATGTAATGGCTAGGCATATTAGAAAAAAAATATGCCTTGTCTGTTTTGATGAAGGCCATTGTATATCTGAATGGTGCCTAAACTTCAGACCAATGTATACGAAAGCATGTAACATCATGGCAATCTTTAATGATGTGCCAACCCTCATAATGACCCCCACAGCAACACAACAGGATTACTTCGATGTGATCATCCTACTGGCTCTTTCCACTATATATCATTAAGTAATTTCCAAGTTACTAAACAGACCTGAAATCTTCATACATGTCGAAAAAGTAAAGAAGTTTGAGGAACGCTCATCATGGGTGGTGAAGGATGTTCAGGAGAAGGGTTTAAAGGCAAAAAACCCTCTGGTATACAAATATATACACCCTCAGCATCAGTATTAAATGCCAGTAGATGACACAGAAGATCAGAGGAGTACGAAGCAGGCGAGACCGTCCAGAAAGACATCGCCTGATCGAAATGTTCCACAGCCACTCTACCCCAGACAAGCCAAATCCTGACATAGGACATTCAGGGGAACGGTTTAAAGACAAGACAAATTCTGGAATATACCCTCAGCATCAGTAAATGCCAATGGATATATGGGTGGATGACAGAGGAGACCAGAGTAGCAAGAAGCAGGCGAGACCGTCCAGAAAGACATCACCTGATCGAAATGTTCCACAGCCACTCTACCCAAGACAAGCCAAATCCTGACATAGGACATTCAGGGGAACGGTTTAAAGACAAAACAAATTCTGGAATACACCCTCAGCATCAGTAAATGCCAATGGATATATGGGTGGATGACAGAGGAGACCAGAGTAGCAAGAAGTAGGCGTGACCATCCAGAAAGACATCGCCTGATTGAAATGTACCATAGCCACTCTACCTTACAGAAGTTAAGCTCCATTATCAAGGATCTTGGCAGGGTGAGTCAAGCTGCACCAAAGTGGTAGTGATTTCAACAGCCCTAAGCATAGGGAACAACATCCCAAACGTCAAGATAGTTGTGAATTGGGGTGTTGAAAGGATACTTTCATTAAGAGGTAGGGATGTGTGCCAGAAATATCAAGACAAGAATAGCAGTCATATACACATACAGCAGATCCCTGCAAAGATGTGACAGTACTATGAAGGAACTAGTTCAACAAGAAAAAATGTGCTAATGTGATAATCGATCGTGTCTTCAAAATCCCATGCAAGCTGTCATAAAGAAGAATGAACCAGAGTATGACAACAACTGCAACAATATTGATCCATGTGCATGCACTCTATCCCTGTGCTGCTCCACTTTTTTTTGGAGGTGCCCATGTGTCAACAAATATCCATATGTACAGGTAAGAAGTTTCAAGAAAGGGCCTTCATCCTCTGAACCCTAAGAATCCCACTTATCCCTGTTAGAGTTGACAAACTCGTTTGTCTCTTGAAAGCGCTTACAGAGTTTACAGTATTAGATTGCGCTTGCTTTAATTTTAAAATTGTTTTCAGTCGAAGTTACTTTACGTTTTCCCTGATAAAAGGAAAGGACCCCATGAAACTTATATATATATGTGTGTGTGTGTGTGTGCGTGTGTGGGTGAGGGTGTGCGTGCATGTGGGTGTGTTCTAGGTTGAGCATGTTTTAGTGGTCCTCAAAGACTTTAAAGGCAAAGCTGCCTGTAGCTGAGCCATGCACCTATGAGAGCAAATAGAAAAAGAAGTTGTGTTCAGATTCATCACAAGACCATGTGAAGATGTTTGTGTGATGTTGTGTACATGTGAGGGATGTGATAGAGGGCTGAGCTGAATAACTCATAGCTATAGAACTATAAATACAGATTACCTGGAAGTTTTTGGTGCATGCAGGAATCACCGATTCACTAAGAATCCATTTGTTGTAATCAAGCACGTCGTCGCCGACTTTGGTCAGGCGAACATCCAACCCCTCAAGATTTATAAGGCGGACCTCCAGGTCTCCGTACTCGATGCCAAACATATAATAATACATGCTGAAGGTGCAACCTCTCGCTGATTTTGTATAGATGGGACTAATGAGTTTGGCAAACGTATTGATGGAGGAGAGGGTTCCATCCACGTAAATGTAGTGTCCTGTAAGAAAATTGATACAAAGAGAACTTCGCATTATTAACCCTTTCCACATGTACTTCGCATCAATACAAACTTGGTGCCGCACGAAATTCACATTTCATGATAAAACAAACAATCCATTGTTTCCCTCCTTGAAAATAATTAAGCACAGAGGGGTTCATGGCCCAGCACACAAAGAGTTTAAGCAAAATGTTGTTTGTCCTTTTGCAACACATATACTTCACTTATCGCATTCACACAAAACTCCATTAAGACAAGGATTGCGCAAACAGAGGAATTTACTGCTATCCCTAATAAATGTGGAGTGAACAGGGAATCCCTACTCAAAAAATGTAGGTGGTGTACACAATGACAATCAGCTAATTTGATACCCTACAATGAGTCTTTCTCATTGAAAACATAAAAATACAGAACCAAGATGAGTCTCACATAAACACTTGATTTTTCCTTAATAACTTTGCTATACAAAAAAATTAATATGCACCCCTAAATTGTGTGAGTGTGAAAAATACTACCATAAATGCTGATTGTCAGTGAATGGTGCTGAAAAGCAAACTATTTAAAAAAAACTTCACAACTCTTTGAGTGACTGAAGTGGGACTCTTTCCAATTAATTTTTTGTGCAAGGTTCGATAGAGGCCATGTGGAGAATGACTACCCCATCTCTGGGCTGTTTTGCTGCAGCAACTATCGCTTCAAGTACACCTACAAATCACATAGGCACAGCACTTTTGAAAAAAAGAGTCATCAGCAAAGAAATGCGGTACTGCCCATTATTCAATAAGATTGTGTGTCACATATCATGTGTGTGTCGGCATTTAAAGGTCAAGTCCACCTCAGAAAAATGTTGATTTAAATCAATAGAGAAAAATCAGACAAGCACAATGCTGAAAATTTCATCTAAATCGGATGTAAAATAAGAAAGTTATGACATTTCAAAGTTTCGCTTATTTTCAACAAAATAGTTATATGAACGAGCCAGTTACATCCAAATGAGAAAGTCAATGACGTCACTCACTCACTATTTTTTTGTTTTTTATTGTTTGAATTATACAATATTTCAATTTTTATGAATTTGATGATTAGGACCTCATTGCCTGAAGCACAAAATGTTAAAATAATGGAATTCCACGTGTTCAGGGAGGAATGAAACTTCATTTCACATGACAATGACGAGAAAATAAAAATATTTCATATAATAAAATACAAAAGAAATAGTGAGTGATGTCATCAACTCTCTCATTTGGATGTAACTGGATCGTTCATATAACTATTTTGTTGAAAATAAGCGAAACTTTAAAATGCCATAACTTTCTTATTTTACATCCGATTTTGATGAAATTTTCAGTGTTATGCTTGTTGAATTTTTCTCTTTTTATTCAAATCAAGTTTTTGTTGGGGTGGACTTGTCCTTTCGGCGTGACTTATGTCACATTGAACTCTTTGTAAAACAAGCCCTAGCTCACCTGAGGGTGACCCTGTGGTGTGGTCAGTTCTAGGGCCCTTGTAACTATCATCCACCTCAGCAGCAGTGAACAATGACCAATCAAAATCGTCATTGACGTCCTGACTCCAGTAACACAAGGTTTGGTCTACAGCATCAAAATTACAAGTAGAGGCTAAAAAGAGACAGGGAGAAAAACAGATGCTTGAATTTCAGCTATGAAAAGCAAACGATGATCATCATATTGCCCTTTTTATCGCATTAAGGATGACATTTTTGTGCTGAGCTGCACAAAATGTTGTTATGATGAAAACTTTGCAATTTGTGAATAAATCCACTTTCTTTTTTGGGCTAAACGAATCCAGATTTGGGGTTAACAATTGTTATGAAACATTTTATTATCAACATTTTCTAGCAACTTTATTAGTAGTTCAGATCATATCATGGAAGGAGAAAAAAATCTGAACATTTATATCACAAATGTCAAATATTGGGACAATTAACATTTGGATATTTTTGCAAAAATTCATAAAAGAAAACAAATTGAAAAAGGTGTTCACAAGACATACATATGTTAAGAAGGAGCTGATAGTGAATATAAAGACAATAGTATTTGGAATTTCTTACGGCAATAAGCTTCATCTTCATGACCAATTTCACACTGATATGCAAAGTCACAGTAGTTGGATTCATCTATACAATCATCTATGTTACATGGACGCTGACCAGATGGACAATGGTTTGCTAAGGGAGATTGAAAGAAAAAATGCACAAAAATAAAAGAAATATATAGTAATGTTGGTAGCATCTTTCACAGATGATCACAGGATTTCTGACTTTGACAATTGGCGGCATTAGGCTCATTGCACACTTTAAATCCTGATTTCTGAACAAGAAACTTTTTACTTTTTACAATATTAAAGTCCAAACAAGTAAAATAGTTCTACTTTGTTTCAGGTAATGCTGGGAAAAAAATATTATTCTGCATTATTGCAAGCCTCGCAGATGGAGAGAACTTAAAATCGGTTTCAAATTACAGCCGATTGAAAGATTAGTATGATGTCGCTGCAGGTGGAATTCAAATCACTCTCATTCCTTGCAATGCTTGCAATAGACTGGAGTTCTAATGTTAGCATTTACATCACTATTCAAACATTTGATCTTTATTATAGCTCAAAATAGCTCAAAAGATTAATATCAAATGTTCTTACATATTTTTCCAACTTTGGATTGCAAAAGGATCACATTCAATTAAATTATTAATATATTTCTACCAAATTTCAATTAAAGATAATGATTCAAGGATGTATAAGAATTTTATTAGAGCTACCGCCGGGACAAAATTACAGGATAATTGTCTTGAAACTTTAGCAGGATGAACATTTCGTAAATCCACTGAACAGCTCTTGCCATGGGCACCTTGACCACAAGTTAGATTTTTAAGAAAAATGTTGTAGATTTATAGTACAATCAAACTTCAACAATACATTATTATATGTATACATTACAAGTTACTAATGAATCAGTTCATTATAATTGTAACGATAACACTGACTTACGCTGCGTAGGAACAACGTCTGCTGGAGGAAGTGGATTCTTTGATTCGATACATTCTGGGGTGAAAGTTATGTCGTCCAATGCCATATCGCTCTGTTCACTAGACCCTCTTATTCCTTCAAATACCACCTAGATAAAAGAACAATTTACAATCAATATACTCGATTAACTTGTCGATACACTTGCATCTCTTGATAAATAGCCTGTATCATAAATTAATGGTTGGTCGTTCAGAACTGGGTGCTCTCATTTCGTTCACATGTGGACTGAACAATAATATGTGTGTCATTTTTAAATCTTAGGTTATCACTTATTTGGAAGGCTTCTATTAGAGTGAACAGTTTTATGAGTAGACAAAATTCCATTTCTTTCTCTCTATTTTACATGTTATATCCATTTTCATCTGCTTCAGTGCCATTTGTTGTGCAGAATAAATCCAGGAATTTTGAACCAAATGTACAGCCTAGCCTTTCACCTAGTCACCATAATCCCAATCTTCAGTTTAATATTCACCCTAAATAATATTGCATAAACCCTTAAGAAAATTACATCATGAAGCACAAATATTTTACTGAAGCTCTACTACATATTTAATTCAAATCACATCAGTTCAACTTTGAAATTTCAAAAGTTTTGCCCAAGTGTCCTGATATCCAGCATGCGTATCACTCACGTACCTGAAAAGCTGCATCACTGGCGAGCTCCACCCGCTGGTAAAGCCAGTAGTTGCCATGTGCTGTGTCAGTGTACCACAAACGACTCAGCGGTCCACCAATCTGAGTCCGGGTGTACAAGTTAAGAGTTCCCATTCCCGACCCTCTCATGTGGTGATAGAAACGAATCTAAAGGAAGATGTGTGATCACAGAAACTGCAGTGTAGTATTAAATAGTTTTTGTTTAAAATCGCAATTCAAGAGAGAGAGAGAGAGAATACTTAATCATGTATTTTTTTTAATCTATGTGCACATGTTCATTCCAATGAAGATTACAGAATTTAATTTATTACACTATTATAAAATGGGCCACAAAGATAAATGCACTTGCTCTCAAGCCCAAGAATGTCATTCAAGGATTGTAACATTACATTCACCTTTTCTGCTCTTTCTTAAGAAGACTGTGAACATCTCTTGTTAAGCTTCTGCTGAATAAAAACACAGTACAGGAACTCATATATGTTCACAGTCTTCACTAAATTGTAGCATCATCAGGTAAAGAGACAGAGTCTAAGTCATAATATGGATAATTTGATCAGATGGAAAGTTCACCCTGATAAGTTGGTTTTTATAAACCAGTAGAATTACAGAAAAATATTGGTAGAGGTATAATGAAAATCCGTCAAATAATAACAGAGTTAGACATTTTCAAAATTTTGACTTTGTGACATCACAGACAAGCAGCTCCCTTATGTCTTGTGAGATAAATAAAAAAATCCGAATTTGATTTTGCTAGAATGGTGAATATCATATCAGACACATAATTTTCACAGTACCAGTTAAAAATGGCAGAGACAAAAATTACTATGTATGATACAAGAGCCTGTATCACACAACAAAAGACTGGGATAGCTTTACATCCACCAATCATCTCTTTGCACAATTTCATTTTAAATAATGCAATTTAAAATAAAAAAAACAAGTACCAAATGCAAGCTTCTGACTTTTGGAGCAGTGTTTGATTGTAACTCATTCTAAAATGGGCATTTAGAAATAAAGAGAAGGTGAAGCAATTACCTCGCATCCCGATGACGTTGGTTGGATATAAAAACTTCCTATCCTGTAGGAGTCACCAGGTAATGCATTAGTGGCTTCAGTATAAATAAAATAACCTGATGGGATAAAAATATATTCATTGAAGGTAAATTTTGTTTAGCGCCATTAAGAAAATATATCAAAAAGAACAAAAATGACCCAAAACCCCAGATAATCAAATACCTCTTGGGAAAAGTCTGCACCTTTGATTTCATTAAGCATTCTTTTACTCACATAATTCCAGCCACAAGGTTGAATTGAATGCAATGTGATAAAATAAAGAGATGAAAATCATCATCATTATCAAAACATTGAAGGGATGAGTTGAAGTTGATAGAAGCAGAAAAAAACATGCTTCTATGGGTATACTGTATGTTTTTCTAGCATGTAATTGACCTTTTCCCCTGAATTTGTAGAATTCTTGATGAAGATAATTTGTTTTTCTTTGTTCCTTGTATTGTATGGATGATCAATGAAAGAAAATCATAGTAATCAACAGTTCTGGAAACTTTCAGGTGAAATGGAACTAAAGAAGACAAACTTGCCACCAAAGGTCATTCGGCCTGAAGCATCCAGTTTTACTTATGTGGTATTCTCTATCTGGATTCTCAAGACCATTCATGGAGACAAGGTTAGCCGTGAAATTCGCAGAAGGATTGATAGTGATGGTATTGATGAAAGTCATTTACTGACTTACAATGTTAACCTACTGGAAAGAACTCAGTGTCCCACAGTTTTTGTTCAGTGTGGAACACAATGGAAAATCACCATTACTTAAATTTCAACAATGGGAATAACATTCTAAGATTAAGATATTATCATATTAAGATATCATTCTAATATGTGAACACACTGTGACCATACCCAATGTCAAAATGTGAACACAGTATAAAATTTATTACCACTGTTGAATTTGAGCATTTTAATGACTGTGCATCATATCTTCACATAGTTTATTTTTAAGAATATTTGAGCATTTTAACAATATGATTTACATTTTAACACAGTCCACTATGTGAACACACAGGTGTCCACAGTGTGCAATTATTACCACACTGTTAAATTCTAGCATTTGAGCAGTGTGAATCTCCACTGTGACCATACTGTGTGACACCATATTCTTTCTATAACAGGGCTATAGCACTCTAGATACCTGAAGAGCTGAAGGTCGTATGATCCTTATATGGACCAGTATAACTTGTTCCTGTGCCACCACCTTTCTTCCTCGTCCAGTCCAACGTGTCATCAGTGAGCTGGCCCCATTCACACATGTCGGTCTCAAAGTCACACATTCTATGATCAGCTGAAAAGAATGATAAGAACACTATTGATAATTTGTGGGTATTATGGAATATTTGGATATTGATTCCTTTACAAGTCACAAAGCAAGATAAACTTATTGGAAATCAGGTTGGAATGAGTGTCTCTTACAAAACTTTAAAATATGACATACCGGTATACTGAAATTGCTGAGTAAAAGAATTGATTACAATAAAATATCATATTTTTTTCACAAATTGTCTGCTTCTTTTTATTTGCCCCTTTCCTTTTCTTATTGGGGGAGAGCAAAATAAGTTTTGGTCCCTTCCACCTTTGACAAGGGTGGGGGAGGGGCTTTTGTTGATGTGAGAAAGGCAAATGGTATAATAAAAACTATACTAGGAATAACTTATGTGAATGTTCTTATAGGGAAATAAAGATGATTATTAGTGATGATTGTTGTGCATCTAGTGATCATGACGACGATTATTATGACAATGGTGATGATGATGACAATGGTATAATGATGATAATATCAATGATGATGATGAGAATCGATGCCAAATCATGATATAATGAGGTCAATGATGATCATGAAAATGATAACATCAACGCTAATGATGTCGAAGATGATTACGACAATGATGCCAAATGTAGCCCTAAACAGAGACGATTGTGTCTGCAATGATACTAGCTGATAACATACCACAATTCTGAGTTGACTCGTCTGTTCCATCGCAACAGTTCGGTGTGTAGTCACACCATTCGGTCTTGGGGAAGCAGTGACCGGAATCACACATCTCCGAATCTGCATCACACGACCCGCCCGGAGGTAGGGGGAGGGTATATGCACAGTTCTCGAATCTTATATCATCAATCGCATAACCTCCATTGTTCAGGTAGTCATTATTGTCTTTTGCTTCAATTGACATCTACCGGGTAATCATGGAAAGAAAGATTTGAATATTTAGTTGAAGACATCGAGGCTCAGTTAGTTAATCTTCTCGTAAAGGTCTATAGTATACTCCTGACTTTTATTCGATAATGGGATTTCACTAGGACTGAAGTTTGTTCAGTGTGAGAAACCCAGGTGCGTGCGTGGTATCATTTAATGATGAACGGTGCATGCTCGAGAGTCGACTCATTCGTCAACATATCTATTCTGTCTATGGCCCGTTTCTGACTTGAGAAATTAAGGAACTTATTTTTTTTTCACTGACCAGTATGAATGAATGAAGGGATTCATCTTTGTCTTATTCTAAAATTCTTATTGCACGTGATAGTGAGGTATGTTATAATTGCCTCATATTCTGTTGAAGGCTCCCATATGCCCACTGCGGGTGTGTTGCGCAGTACACCCATAGTAGAATAAGAAAGGCACATACATGGATGGCCCCGTTTCATGAAACAAAATTGGGTGACAATAAATTATAAGATCCTGATCTGCCAACTCATTTAATTAAATCAAGCATTTTAATTGGCTGGGTGAAAATTAATTATGAAAATCTTATTACAGCATTTTGTTACCAATAACAAGTGACCTATTAAATACCCAATGAAGTACAACTTCGGTAACTCTGTCACAGTGGTATTTAATTATCACTAAAATGCTAGCACTGAGGCCTATGTTTTCAACGGGGCGTAGGAAAGAAAGCAAATCACGTGCCTGTATAATCAGACTCAATACCCTACCATACTTTTCCATTTCTTTTCTATTCACAATAACTTCACATCTTGATTAGATCATGCAATCAGTGCGCATGTGCAGTCGTCTCCCATCCCATCACCCCCAATACTTAAGAATCGAATACAAAGTTACCATTCAAAATAGGAGACTTACGATTCACATTTCTTGGTATTTCACTGACAAACCTTACAATTAAAAAATATACAAAGTAAACCACATAATGTACCATCATATAATTTAAAGGAAACATGTAATATTGGCCTGCCTAGTTTTCATGATTTATTGGTCATTACGTCAGAGTTCTTTATATAAACGAGCTTAGTCCTCGTCCTCAGTATTTGAGCGATCCTTGTTCAAATGAAGAGTACGGAGCCTTCAAAGTGCCATCGACTTGACGACTTGGCGAGATACTTTATCTTGCCATGTCGACATAATAACCTTATTATATCGACATGGCGAGATACGTAATCTTGCCACGTTGATTTATAAAAAGATATTTATATGTCAACATGGCGAGATATTTTATCTTGCCAAGTCGACTTCTAAAAATTATGTCGACATGGCAAGATATGAAGTGTCCAAGGCCCGGCAAGGCCAAGGCTCCGTAGAAGAGCACAATATGTTGACAGTGTGTTCACATGAGTGATTTATACGGTGTGAAGAAAATTCAACGTGGACACCTATAGAGATGCGAATGTCTACAGCAGAAAGTGCACATAGTGGACATAGGCCTACGATCCATACTTGTTAAAGTGCTAGAATTTAACAGTGTGAAGGCAATTCCACACTGTGGAGTGTGGACTCCTTTACAAGGTGAATGTTCATGTGTTTTCACAAAATTAACTATGTGACGATATCACTCGCACTGTTAATGTAATAGAATTCAATAGTGTGAAGATGAATCCATACTTTGGAGATGTAATGTGGATTTTTACAATGTATTCACAAAGCGGACTAAGATGCGATACGCACTGTTAAAATGCCCACGTTAAACTAAGTTCAACATCACCTCTTATAGATTTTCGGATTGCCTAGTAACCTGTCGGTACTTTGGTAAAATTACACGCTTATACATGATATTAGGTTGAATTTTCATCAGATGCATTTGAAATGATATAGTTGAAATTATCCATTCAATCCCATTTAATGCACTAGATTTATATAATCATATTGTAATTATCCAGTAATTGTGTAAGGCTCTGCATTGTTTTAATCATTTCGAAATATTTCAGAACAAATCATACTTTTGCAAAATGATGAATTTATTTGATTAACGCAAATCCATGTCGATCTATCGAATTCTATAATTCTATAAGTTCTGTATAGATCTAACTAAAATGAATTGTATGTATTCATACTATAAAACATGAACAATTGAAATTGAAAAGCAAAACTATTTGACTGAATCGAATTGAACTGAATACTTCACACTTTGCATATGTTTATAGACACTGTTTAAGGAAAAAAGACGTAATTGGAAGTAAAAATGCCTCACCTGAAAATTTTCTGCACACGCTTCCACTTGGACTTGGTAAAGATTCCATTTATCCCCGATTCCATCGTCTTCACCAAGGTCAACCACTGTCATGAGGTTGTAGTTCCGGTCATTTGATGGTGTATACTGGAACACCTTAAGCGTTCCCATATCCACACCGAAGACATAATACCACATCGAAAAGGTGCAACGTCGGGCAGCCATCCTATAGGTGGGGCTACGGATAATGGCTTTCTGGCTAACCTCACTCTTGAGGTCGTCAACGTATAAGAAGTGCCCTGCCAAAATCGGAATGATATTCCAGAATATATTGTAATGATTAAAACCCCACCTCCAACAAAAAAATTTATGAGCTTAACAACGTTTAGAGTTAAATGGTGGATTTCATTTGGGCCTAATTGCTTCCAATTAGTCTACTCCTTTAATCTTTGGGTTACAAGTAGGCTACTTTTCTTCCAAATTAAATAATCTCTCGCTTTCAATAATACTTCTTAATCCTGTGGATCGTGGTGAAACGCAAAGGTATATTAAAGGATGCCTAAATGTCATTAAATTCGTTTTCTCTCAAAGACCAAATAGGGACATACCATATAGTCTCTACATTCTCTCATTTTTTCCATTTTCGTCACCGTTCTTCTTCTCCTTCTTTCTTTCTTTCTTTCTTTCTTCTTCTTCTTTTTCATCTTCTCCTTCTTCTTCTTCTCCTTCTTCTTCTTCCACTTCTTCTCCTCCTTCTTTATCTCCTCCTCTTTCTTCTTCTCCTCTCTGTTTCTTATCCTCATCATTCGTCTCCTTCCGTTTTTCTTTTTCCTTTTTCCTCCTCACTCTTCTTCATTTATTTTTCCTCTATTTTGTCCTTATCTTCCCTTTTCTTCAACCTCATTCTTAATCAAATGAAACACATCGTGTGGAAGTTCCACTTGCACCCGCCCCTAGAACCACCCCTGTACTTCTGACATCTTCTACCCCAAAGTGCTATATTGCTATTCAAAAAATGACGCCTTGAATACATCCATAACAGATAAAGAATTTGTGATTAATGTGCCAATTAAGTTTAATGTGTTTCTTTGTGCAGTTGTAATAAACCGTGTACTTTGATAATGACAGCACATTGCATAGTTCGCTGACTCTTAACATGTGTAATATAAATATTCAGCCTTATCATGCGTTGAAAATGACACTGCATGGTGTGCAAATAGCAATAGAATCATGTTGACTTTACAGTATTATCACTGAACTAATTAGTCTACACTTGTTATGGATTGCGAGTTGCAAAAGCAATTTCTGCATTTTGGTACATAGTATTATATATCCTACTGGTATGAATCGTACCCCCCCCCCCCCAAAAAAAAAAAATAAAAAAAAATAATAATAATAATAAACAAGGAATTGAGACTTAAAATATATGAGAATATGAATTCGATGTTGAAAATCTTTCTTGCAGTGTACATTATCATTGAATATGGAAGGACATCATCATTATCATCATCGTCGTCGCAATCACCACCACCACCATCATCATCATCATCCTCCTCGCCATCTTCATCATTATCATTTTTGTCGTCATCATCAAGATCCTTTATTAGCCACCCATCAACATCACCACCACTACTACCACCACCACCACAACCATCACCATCATCATCATTATCATCATCATCATCCCCATCACCATCACCACCACCATCATCTTCATCATCATCCCCATCGCCATCATCATCATCATTATCATCATCATCGCCACCACCACCACCGCCACCACATCATTATCATCGGTGTCATCGCTTCATTAAATTACGTACCGTTGACGCTATTTCGGGTGTGATCAGCTCCAGGACCGAAATATCCCTCGGGTTCATCATTCTTAAACATTGTCCAGTTTAGATCCTGATCATAATCATGGTACCAAAGACACAGACCGTCCTCAAAATCACATGTCGAAGCTACAATAGATTTGGGGTAGACAGGAGAAAAAAAATAAGGTGAGAGGTAAGGAAGAGAGAGAGAGAGGGAGGGGGAATAAATATCAAATACATACATATAAATGTTATGAAATTGAAGAACATATAAAGGAACATTTTTAAGTGAGTTACGGGACCATGGGGACCATGTTTATAAATGAGGGGGGAAAAGTCGTTCAACCTTCATAGCATTGCATGGTATCGGTGAAACCTTAAAAAAAAAGAATATGTAAAATTGGAATTGCGGGTGGAATTGACACTAGTCTTTAACATCAATATCAGTACCAGAGGTACTTCTAAACGTTCTAGGCATGTATGGTATCAATATAATGCCAATGGCGTGTTCCTTTGTATTCAAGTAATGTTCAGTTATAAAGTTTAACAGTCTCTGGATACTTCAATACTCGTATTTTCCATTTTGGCGTTTCACAGAGGCCTCTTTGCGGACCTTTGCAATTCAGCTTTTAAAGTAATCTCGATAATTCTGTCAATGTTCTTCCACCTGATGCAATGCTAAGTTGAGGGGGAAAAACATATGTGTTATTTATTGAACATCATAAACCAATATTATGTATGATTCACCATTAATTCGTAATATTCCAATTTGTCCAACTCTTGACACTTACGTTAATTTCTAGATATATTTAAGGGTCTCTTTTGAAAGTGGGCGGTACTTACGACATGTGCTTTCATCACTACTGTCTGAACAGTCTTCCCGGAAATCGCACACGTTCTCATCGTCAATTACCTCCCCATTGTCACACGTGAAGCTTTGTACTGGTGATCAAAAGAAGGAAAATTTCTGAATATGAAAATTATGAATAGCACATGAAGATCCTTAAAGGAGGTATTTCAGGCTGAAAATAATATGATTTTAACAGATTAAAATCATACAAAACTCTAAGAACTTGATCAAAATCGGACAAAGAATAACATTTAAAGATTTGCATAATTCTAGTGAAACAGTTGTAGGTATGTCTTCATTAATATTCAATGAGCAAACTGATGATGTCATATCCCAACTTGTTCTTTTGTTTTTCATTATGTGAAATAGGGATTTTTTTCAAACATTTTCTTTTAAGAACCAAAAATATTAACTAATTTAGTGCTGCAACTTATTTCATTACAAGGCAGACATAGGCCCTATCATTCATACATGTATGAAAAAATAATGATTTCATGTAATAACATAAGGAACAAGAAAAGTAGGAATGTAAAATCCTTAGCCCAGCTAATGAATATTCATCACGATGTGCACAACTGTTTTCACAATATGATTCATAAACTTTAAAAATCGATAACATCGCTATTTGTCATCAGATTTTGATGACATTTTCAGTATTGTGCTGTGTGAATTTTGCTCTATATATTTAGATATAAACATTTGCAGCCGGAGCATTCATTTAAGTATAGGTTATACCACGCAATCGAACTAAGCCATCCTTCATTTTCTTTTAAATGATTTTTAAGGCGATTTCTTCTTATGACTAATCATTTTCAATTGATAAAAATCCAGCTTTTTCATTTAAATTATTCATTAAAAAACGAATACAACATAATACTGCGAATACAACAGAACAACGAATACAACAGTTCGTTACTTTCAGTACAAGCTTCTCAATATGATACTTTATAAAGATCTGGTAAGATTTAGAATAATTCTTAATACCAATTGCTCATTTAGTGGAAGAGAAGTTGAGGATATTGTGCATTTCTTTTTAACATGACCAAATTGATTCGGAATCGTCTGATTGGTTAAAGTAACTCGCAGAGTTCTCTTTAGTACATGTTTTGTTTGGTTTTATTGAAAAGAGAAACGATGCTTTAAACTGTGTAATTATTTGGACTAAACAACAGTTTATCTATTTCTTTCAAGGTGATTAAGCAACAGATTAGAAAAAATTACATAAGTGAAAGGCACGCCAGCATACTTGCCAATAAAACTGATGATATATTTGATAAAAATGGCTATATTTTGAGAGATTATAATTGATTGATCGTTTTAGTATAAGGTCCTGTTTCTTTTCCTAAACCCTAATTCTTATGTATGATCCCTTTATTATTTATCCTGTTTAGGATCTTCTAAGTTTTAATATACATATACTACAAGATTTTTGATACAGCTCTGTACGATTTCTTTGTATGCCTTTCGTTGATACTAATTGATTATTATCCATGTTGTATGCAACTCTTCGTTTTTTACAAATATGTTTATGGAATTGATTTTGTTGACAATTTAATGACCATTCGGGGGGTCAATAAGAAGATCTTTAAAAAAAAATTCATATATAAAAAACAGGAGCGTCCTCTGGTTTGTTCCTTATCATTATTTACAGTATGTCCAGAAGGCTAAACCATGGGTTCCAGTTCATGAAAGTAAGGTGTATTATAATTTATACCATCCATTTGTACCTACCATCGGATCAGTGATTCTGATTGGGTATTAAATGGATGGTCCGGGCTGAAAATATTTATCTTAATACATAGAGTAGAATTCATTGAGCAAAATGTCGAAAATTTCATCAAAATCGGATAACAAATTATAAAGTTATTGAAGTTTAAAGTTTAGCAATATTTTGCGAAAACAGTCGTCATGAATCTTCATTAGGTGGGCTGATGATGTCCCATCTCCACTTTCCGTTTTCTTATGTTATTACATAAAATCATAATTTTTCATTATTTCATAATTGTGTGAATAATGTGTCTCCCTTATAATGAAATAGGTTGCAGCATTAGATATATAATGCACCTAATCAGTTGTCAATCAATTTTTTCTAGTTCTTGGAGGAACAAATTTAATAAACCTAACTTCATATAATAAGATACAAAAGAAAAAGTGGAGATGTGACATCGTCAACCCACCTAACGAATATTCATGACGACTGTTTTCACAAAATATTGCTATACTTTAAAATTCAATAACTTTATCATCTGTTATCCGATTTTGATGAAATTTTCGGCATTTTGCTCAGTGAATTCTACTCTATGTATTAAACTGTAAATACTTTCAGCCCAAACCATCCCTTTAAGCATTGCTATGTATACAATACCATTTGGATGGTAAAATTACCATAATATTAATGTTTCTATAAAACGAGATCCTCCTTATGTCAGATCCTTTGATATCATTAAATTACAGGCGTACAGAAAGAAAAACAAGGGCGGCGCAAGGATATTTTGATTGTGGAGACAACTTAAGGATGACGCCATATTTTCTCACCCTTTATTACAGACTTACACAACTCAGAGATCTTCTGTTTTTATAATCTTTTCCCAACATTCTTGTTTTTCCTTGTTTCTCTGTTTTCTCTCCTTCTTTTTTTCACTACTTGAAAACTCATGGGGAGGCAGCCACCCCTGCTCCCTATGTGAATTGGCATCTGCATACACACCTATGATCCAATAAAATAGCAATTTCATGCGAAACATATTTAAAAAAAAATCATAGATGATCCTTTAAAAAAGCAAAATTTAGAAGTAGTCAAAAATTGCCACATAAAATACTCGATCTTCATTTAGTGGCTGTAAAAAAAAGATTTTATGACGTGAAATTAAAGCTTGCTCAAAATTGAACACCCCCCCAAAAAAAAGATGAACAAACATACACAAAACATATCTCGAATTCTTAACTAACATTATGAAAAATTGAAGGAGTGCTCTACATCTCATAAGCGAGCACAATATCCTGGGCTCCGTGGCATGAAGCTTAGCTATTGATCGTAAGACTGGTTTCTGTGATTAATAACATTGAATATCATGAATGATCATTCGTAAAAACAAACCCAACGACAAAGCACTAGACTTTATGTTACGAGACCCACAGCCTATTAAAAATCCCTCGACATTCTTATTAAGATCCAAATTAAGATTTCTCATAATACTTTAGTTTGAAAAGTGTGCAGCATTAATTTTTGACCTCTAATTATGATTAAGATATAGAATCCATTGTTCACATTTTATCATCACCAAGTCACATACGTCAGGTCTAATGTGTTCAGGTTTCTAATTGTATTTATAAGAAAACAATGAATTATAATTAGCAAAAGACAACGCTTCATACCCTGTCTCTTTTTCCTCATCTCCTGCTTCTTCTTCTTCTTCTCCTCCTTCTTCTTTATCTTCTCCTTCTCTCTCTCTCCTTCTTTGTTTCTCCTCCTCCTTTTTTTCTATATACTTCTCCTCATTTTCCTCCTCTTTTTCTTCTTCTTCTATTTATCTCCCACCTCCTCCTTCTATCTCCTCTTCCTCTTCTCCCCTTCTCAACCTTTTCTTTCTCCTTCTCTTTCTCCTTCTTCTTCTCCTCCTTCCCTCTCCATTTTCTTCTCCTCTTCCCCTCTTCTTTTTCTTTTTCTTCTTATTCTCCTCCTCCTCCTTCTTCTTCTTCTTTTTTTAATTCTTCTTCTTTTTCTTCTTTTTCGTCTTCTTATTCTTCTTCTCCTCCTCATTTCCTTCTTCTTCTACTTATCTTCCTCCTCCTTCTTCTTCTCCGAAGTTTTTCTTGTCCTTCTTCTTCTTCTCCTCCTCCCCTCCTTTTCTTCTTCTTCTACTTATCTTCCTCCTCCTTCTTCTCCGAAGTTTTTCTTGCCCTTCTTCTTCTTCTTCTCCTCCTCCTCCTCCTTTCTTCTTCTTCTTCTATACTTATCTTCCTCCTCCTTCTTCTTCTCCTCCTCCTTTCATTCTTCTTCTATTGATCTTCCTCCTCCTTTGTATATTCTCGTCCTCTTCTCTTCCTTATCCTTTCCTTCTTTTCTTTTTCCTTCTATTTCTCCTTCTTCTTCTTCTCCTCCTCCTTTTACTTCTTCTTCTTATTTCTTCTATTTATATTACTTTTCCTCCTTCTCCTCCAAGTCCTCCCCACTTCTTCTTTTCCTCCTCCTCCTTTTCCTCTACTTATCTTCCTCCTCCTTCTTCCTTATCTTCTCCTTCTCTTTCTCATTCTTCGCTTCTCCTCCTCCTTTTTCTATACTTCTCCTCATTTTTTCTTTTTTTCTTCTTTTTCTCCCCCTCTTCTCCCCTGCTTTTCCTTTTCCTCCTTCTCTTTCTCCTTCTCTTTCTTCTTCTTGTTTTTTCTTCTCTCTACCTCCTCCTTCTTCTATACTTCCCCTAATTTTCCTCCTCTTCCTTCTTATCTTCTCGTCCTCTTCTCCTCCTTTTCCTTCTTTTCTTTCTCCTTCTTCTTCTCCTCCTCTTCCTTCTTCTTCTTAATTCTTCTATTTAATTTCCTTTCCCTCCTTCTTCATGTCCTTCCCTCTTCTTTTTTCTTCTTCTCCTCCTCCTCTTCTCTCCCCTCGTCCTCCTTTTCCTTTCTCCTCCTCTTCTTCTTCTTCCTCCTCCTCCTCCTTGTCCTCCTCCTTCTTCTTCTCCTTCATCTTCTTCTCCTCCTCCTCTTCCTTCTTCTTGTTTTTTCTTCTCCCTCTTCTATATTTCTCCCAATTTTTCTCCTGCTCGTCCTTTTATTCTTCTTTTACTTTTTCTTCGCCCCCCCCCATCTTCTCCAGCTGCGATACTTCATGTCTTCCCCTCCTAATGAAATCAGTTTAGTTGACTATTTCTAATTTAACCCTAATAAAATATGACAATATTTTATGTAGATGAATTTAATGGAATGTAAAGCATATAATCTTTCATGGTAGAAATTCTGAGGGCAATGGGAATAAACGAAAATTAGCTAGCCTACTGTAATAATTATGTAATAATTAAAGTCATGCCTCCATATGCTTTTTATTTAAAAAAAAAATTGAGTTGAAAACAGAAAAATGGTACCCAATAAGAGAATAAATCTTTCTGCTGATAAAGAAAATTAAACTTACCACAAGTAATGAAAAGTACAGTAACCAAAACTGATAAAAACAACTTTCTATTCTCCACCTCCATTATTATCGTCTAGTATTTTCAGGTAAATTTTCTTGTTATATTCACCAAGGAAACACAATATCTTCTGGATGTATATCGGTAAATGACTTAACTAGTTTACAATAATTATCTAGACGTGGATTCCGACATACTCCAGGCATCAAAGTTTTGTTTAATTAATATCAGTGTGCACTGTTTGTTTGATCAGATAATCATAGTTATCATTTAAGGAGCGCAAACTTTGGTAGCTAATACTGCAGATATTTCTATAAATATATACTGGAGGAACAAAGAATGCAATCAAGATTACATCCAATCGAAGTTAATCGTTTTCACTTTCAATGAAAATCTAATTTTGTGATAGTATTAAAAAAGTGATATATATTTCACATTTTCCAATCCATACATGTAACTTATCTCCTCTTCTATCTTGGTCATCACTTGGAGGGGGGGGGGGGGGGGAGGGGGGGGGAGTGCAAAACTGTAACGAGGCTATCTGCACATTCCATTACAAATATCATTTTATTCCGTGAATTGTGAAGAAAATCTTCATAATCAACGATTCATTATCATATAAGCAAATAAATATTTTATTTTTTCAATTTGAAAATAAATTTTGATGTAATGTTACGCTTTTCTCCAGCTCTTCTCTCGCTGCCGATCCCACCAGTCTGTTTGTTGTTTATGTGTGCCCGAAGGCGGCGGGGGGGGGTGTTACGTCTGGGACCGACCTTTAACGTTACCATCTGAAAGACTCGAACCATCTTGACACCGTTCCCTTTTAACGGGGGGTGTCATTAAGCCTCTTCAGACGATATTTTTTCGCTTCCAAATACACACACAACCAATCAGAAGCAAGGATGTTAAAATAAGAAGAAAAAAAGTTTTGTGAATACCCTGCATACACCTTTAGACTTTATAATCACACAGATCAAATATCAACATACCTGAAGAGTTGATAGGAAACTGAAGGTGATCGAACGTTCTCAAATGTCAAAATTTACAAGATTTGAGATAACGGAATACATGGAGGGGTCCTACTTCCAGAGCTGAGCATTGCAAGTTTGAAATCGGGGGTAGGCACTAATTTAGATGTTTGTTTATGAATCAAATTACATTGTTTGTCTTGATTAAAATCGACATAACAAAGTATGAGGACTTTAAAAATGTTTATAGTCACCTGGTATCCGTTTTAATCCCTTCCCCTTCCTTTTCTGTTTCACCAACATTCAACCTTCGGCGATTTTAATCTGCTTGGTCTACTGGGAGAGTACGTCGAATACGACATCAGCAAGACGGATACGGTAAACCATCAATTTATATTAATTGCCGTTTGATCGAAGCAATGGCTCGCCCTAATTCATTGCCAATTCAATTCGTGACCTATTCATCGATAACCGATTTGTCCTTGCGATTCCCTTTTATCATGGGCGTACAAATGGTGGCTGGGGATGCCCCCCCCCCTAAAAAAATCACAAGAAAAAAAAGAGAAAAAGAAAATAAAAGGTAAGTGATAAGGGTGAAATATTTTATCATTTCCCGAATATTATGTCAAAATTTATCACAAACTTACTTTTTTGCCCACCCCCCCCCAAAAAAACAACACGACTAAGAAAAAAGAGAAGACAAGAAAAGGAAAGGGATTAAGGTAAATATGATATTTTCTGAATATTATGTCAAAATCTATCACAAACTTGGATTTTTGTAATAAGGATGTCGAAATTTTTGCTCGCTCGCTTGCAACTTCTTATATCAATTTTACGAGATACGCCATATCTATCGAGCCCCTCAAAATGTATGCCTAGTACCAAAATATTGTATGGCCTACCCAACAAACATAGTCTACACAGGCCGACTATATTTTTACAAAATATTGGGGGATTTCTACTCAATATTGTCTCCGCCGCTTTAAACCAATGTTAAGATTTTGAATTGTCGTCGTAGCTTAAAAAGTTTAAAGACCTACTGGAACATAAGAGCAATCAAGTATCACTGAACATCCTGTGCGAGTTTCAGGTCACATGGTAAACGTCAAATGTCAGTTAGGGTCAGCGAACTTTGGACGTCTTAAGGATAGGCCCTATTTGATGAATTGCAATCCTAAAAATTATGGATCTAGTTCGCATCTCTTAATATTTATCTCGCCCTCTCATCATCTCTCCCATCTTTCTCCCATTTCCTTCTTCCCCAATGTCACATCCACCACTGCTTACCCCCCCCCCTCCATAAGCAGATGAATTCTTGACTGAGTGCAGCTGAATATTATGCCCCCACTATTTTCGGATAACATACATGAAGAGGCGCCACCACGAGGAGGGTGTGGTGGTGACTGTCTCTATAATTATTTTAAGTAGGTATAGCGGGGGAAGAGTATGAAAAGGGTGGCAAAAAAGAGGGGTAAAAGGACAAACAACTAAGGGAAGAAGATGATATTACATGGTTAGATGAGCTATTCAGGAAACAATTTTTTCTTTTTCCAAAAAAGTGATAAGTAGATGAAGTGGAAATTGGACCAGCTAGGCATCAGATAGACTGAATACAAATTATACTGATCAGTAGCGGTGTAGACCAAAGAAAATTAGAAGCAAACTTGAGAGTAGACTATCTGAAAAGTAAATATAAACTCTCAAACTTTGAAAGCCAACTTCATCGAATTAAACCAAACAAATCTCGGCTTCTGCAGAAGCCCGTCGTAAACCGTCAGGTTATTGTGAGAAAGTGACATTGAACATGACCGTTGTGATTTTGGACTGGAGATTATCTACCATCTAATTTACATGAACAAGATTAAACCTGATCACTCAAACAGTTCTACAGTTGATTACGAGCACAAGACAATTCCATGTATATGAATTCTGTGACCTTTGATCGTGATTTTCCCTAACACTTAAAAGATCATTGTCACCCCCACATGCATACTTGGATAAAGTTTTAAATGAATCCGTCAAACAATTCTATGGTCATCATGAGTATGAATTCAGTATGGACGAACAGCGCGAAAACACATTGGCCTGTATTTTCAAATTCAGTTTTACCTTGGCAATTGCATGGCAATGGTCTCACTCTGTGCTTAAACTATGGAAAGCCAAAAATTGTCGAAAGCTCATCTGCATTGTCTGATTCTATTTTTTGTTGGTATGATTGCTACATGTATCTTTACTTTGCTTTTTCTACTTGCTGTAATGGAGAAGAAAACTATTTTAGTGATCATTCCAAGACAGTTATGAAAGATTTGAGTGTCAAAAGTGTTGATAAATTGAACCTATCCTGTTTGATTAAAGGACAAGTCCACCCCCAACAAAAGTTGATTTGAACAAATGGAGAAAAATCCAGGAAGCATAACACTGAAAATTTAATCAAAATCTGATGTAAAATAAGAAAGTTATGACATTTTAAAGTTTTGCTAAATTTCACAAAACAGTTATATACACATCCTGGTCGGTATGCAAATAGGGGGACTGATGACGTCACTCACTATTTATTTTGTATTCTATTACATGAAAAAAGATATTTTAATTTTCTCCTCATTGGAAGGTGAAATAATGTTTTTCCTCCATCAACATGATGGGGAATTACAATAGTTCTAACATTTCATGGTTCAGTAAAAATTAATCCTTATTGTCAAATCCTAAGAAAATGGAAATATTGTATAATTCAAACAATAAAATAGTGAGGGACATCTTCGACTCCCTCACTTGCATGTTGTGCTTAGTTGTGCACATATAAATGTTTTGTGAAAAATAAGCGAAACTTTAAAATGTTATAACTTTCTTATTTTACATCCGATTTTGATGAAATTTTTAGCGTTATTCTTGTTTGATTTTTCTCTATTGATTAAAATCAACATTTTTCTAGGGTGGACTTGACCTTTAAATTTTAATAGAGAATTTCGTCACAATGGGTTATCCATAGTTAAACCACATATTAATACCAGTTTAAATATAAACTGGAGTTAATGTAGAATACAGGCCATTATTAATATTATTAATATGTAGGAATATTGTAAATATGTTACCAAGTAATCAAATTACAGATCCATTTTAGTTATTGACCATAATGGAAATTACTTAAGTTCTTTCGTATCACATTGACCATGTTTTACCATTGATATCAATGTCAATGCAAATGTCCATGATAGAAACAAATGTATGATACCAAAATCAGAACACAAAATACATCATCAGGATGTTGAATATACTGTACACATTTATTTTGCACTGAAACATAAAATACATAATGGTATATGCCGCGAATATGCAAATTTCTTGCAATTGATTGCAAGTTTCTTGCAGAAGATCCCAATTTACTTGCAGTTGATCCCAAGTTTCTTGCAATCGATCACAAGTTTCTTGCAATTAATCACAATTTTCTTGCAACTGATCCCAAGTTTCTTATAATTGATCACAAGTTTCTTGTAATTAATCCCAAGTTTCTTGCAATTGATTGCAAGTTTCTTTCAATTGATCCCAAGTTTCTTGCAATTGATCCCAAGTTTCTTGCATTTGATCACAAGTTTCTTGCAATTGATCACAAGTTTCTTGCAATTGATCACAAGTTTCTTGCAATTGATCACAAGTTTCTTGCAATTGACCCAAGTTTCTTGCAATTGATCACAAGTTTCTTGCAATGCCCCAATTGACACATTCCCAGCTTATCAAATTCAAGGATGAGTTGTCTGGTAATGAGGCACTTATCGGGGGCCATTCAATGACAACTTGTCATTTGATAGTTGCCATTGTAACTGCCAGACGCCTGTGCTACTCAATCAAGCAAACGCAATGAGATTTGTCAGATCTGACATCTTTCAAGGGAGCATTTCATCAACAGTTTGATCAGATCTGACAACTTTCCTTGTTTTTGATTGGCTGAGAAGCACAGTTCCTATGGTAACTGTCGGATAAAACAGGACTTTTCGGATAAAACATCTATCAAGTCGTTTCACGAAACACTCCGTAACACAAAAGTTAGCGATTAATCGCTAAATGCCAATGACCAATCACAATCATTGTTGCATGCGCGTTCTGCTCATTAGACTGACTTGGAACCAATCAGAATTGTCGTTCCAAATTAGCGATTAATCACTAACCACTGTTGTTAGGGGTCCCTGACGACAAAAGTTTATGTATCACCCCTGCAACAAAAGAGCCTGCAGATGAATATTAGGATTTATCATAATGTTGATCACATTTCCACTCCCTGGGGAGTATTTCCTGCCTGGCTCCTGCAAAATAGCACCACCAAATCTTATACACAATAACACTTCCATCCCACTGGGTATCCATTATCATTACAAAAAGACTTGACATATTATGCATAGTTTTTGCTTACTCTTAAACATCCATACTATAAAAATTTACAGACCTGAAATAAATATAATTGGCGTGTCATACGTAACAAATAAAGAACTCAATATAAATGCAAGACCTCCCAGTTTAAAAACCTTTTATTACAGATCTCGTTCATCATTATTGAAGGTTTGTACATTTCTGCAATTACAGTATATTTTCCTATTACGTATAGTCAAACAATTTCTTTAAAAATAATAAAGTTGAATCTTCATGACTTAATTGCAAAATTATGTTTAACAGGTATATTGGTATACCTTCATATCCATAATGTATACCAATGTAAATGTATACATTCAGTTTTTCATCTGTGCTATGTGCATAATTGTATCATTTGAAATTAACATCTTGAATGAAGAGTGGAAAATTGCAAATGTTGGTATATATCTTGCTAAAGGACATTAGCATTGAGATGGGATTTGAACCCTGTACCTTGCGAATGGTAGTTTGTACACACATCCACTACACCACTCCCTGCTACAAGAAATGACAAGTAGTACGGTACATGCATCATTGAACACAGGTGCACAGACAGTGCAATGAATTTCAAGTTCATAAATACAGAATCTAATAAATACATATAAACATATACTACCTTGCTTTTACACAGGGGTAAAATTGATCAAGTGAAAAGCTGATTGGCTTCAAGAGCTTTCAAGTAAAATAGTCCTTCCAACATCATCAAAACTATAAATATCTGGTGGGTGTTTCTTAAAGCTGTTCGTAAGTTAAGAGCGACTTAAAGAACGACTGGTGATCCCTTCTTGCGGTAAGTGGTATATTGTATTGGCGATGGTTTAGCGCGTAAGAAAGGTTCACCAGTCGTTCTTAAAATCGCTCTTATCTTATGAACAGCTTTATGAAACGGCCCCCAGAACAGATGTAAACCCTTGACCTACAGGGCTTACATGTATGTTCACTTTGTCTTTAAGAAGTTGATTGACTTCACTGACTGTCTAATACCACATTGGCTAAACCCATTTGGTCTACTATCAATGTGGTCTAATTGCCATTTGGTCTTCACTATGCTTGGCCTTATACCCACGGAAAATTGCCGATTCTTCCATCGCCAACTTGTTCACTCACCACATGGTCTACCTTCATTTATTCTAATGCCATTCCGTTCAGCATTTTATCTAACAACCATTTGGTCCAATCATCACTTCGTCTAATCACCACTTCGTCTACTCACCATTTCGTCTATAACCAGTTGGTCTAATACCCATTTTCTTTTCATTCATTTTGCACAATTAACACTTTAGTTTCATTAGACCAAATGGTATATGGACTAAATGGCTATTGGTTCAGCTGCTTAGACGGAATGGCATTAGACTAAATGAAATTAAACCATGTGGTGAGTAGACGAACTGATGATAGACCAAATGGTAGTAGACGAGTTGGCTATTGGACGAATTGGCATAAAACTAATTGGAAATAAACCTTACCCACTTAGACTAATTCTCATTTAGTCTAATGCCAAGCTGAATTAATTTTGAATTTGTCTGCAAATAATTTGCTTTTTGTCAAACGGCAACCTGGGGCCTGTTGCATAAAACTTTTACCTGAGAAAACTATGATAAAATCTGAAAACTAAGGTTAGTCTGATTTATGCCATTGACTTTAACACAGGGCAAAAACTTCGGTAAAAACAACCCGAGTTCTCTCAGGTAAAAAAAGTTTTATGCAAAGGGGCCGCAGGTTCATGAACAGATTACCAAACAATGTTGACTAGTGGTGTTAGATCGAGTGGATACTATATGAAATTAGATAAAATGGTAACTGGGCTAAATGGAGATAAGACCAAATGATTAGTAGATGAACAGGTTATAGAGGAACTAGGATTAGACCATGGGGGATGAGAACAAAACAGAAAGAGGTCAAATCAGATGTAGGCCAAGTGGCAATTTAGTGATTTTCCTTTTCAAGGGCTTACCAAAACTAGACTTGGCATTTCAAATCAATCAGCCTTCCATACTGAGATTTTCACTCCTGTGTAAAAGCGAGGATAGAGGGCGGAATGTCTCATGAGATTTGTGGAGTGACACCTATCCTTTCTAATATGTATTCAGGCATACAGAAGACTGGGTTGACTGGTTTGATCTTCTCTGAGTAGCTCCCAAGAAGAGAGAGACCAGCGATACCAAAGAGAGTATGGAATGGGTCGACCTGAAATGGGAAAAGAATGAAGTAGAAGATTTCAGGGCTTTCATTGGTTTAAATCAATGTAGGTATAAAAAAAGATGTTTGCATGTACACTGGACAAAAAAGAAATGCTATGACTTAGGCCATTATTCAACTTCCCCTAAAGCAGAGTCTATTTTATTTCTAATATACATGTAACCTGTACTTCTACCCAAGCTAATATCAATTATATCAACAGCAAGATAGTGGTTAATGGCTCTCTTCTTTCATAATTTGATGACTTTGAATATTTTGTCCCCTCTAGCATGTATGACTTAAACCCATGACTACTGGTTCTTACCATTCTATGCATGGTTCAAATAATGTTTGGATGCTAAACATTTTCACATTAATTCAATACCACCACACGCATATCCATATTATGGTTTAACAAATACCTCCATCCAAAAATGAAATAAAAATATCTTACCATGTCACCAGGCCGGTCTGCAAAGCCGCCCGTCTCATCATCTTGGCAAGCCAGAATAAATCCTATAAGTTTCTTACTATCTATCCAATGTAATCTATTGATAATCTTTAGTGATGCTAAGACCCACCATGAGTAACAGACATCTGGAAGCTTCTCAGGCCGACCTAGAAAAAAAAATAGGAAGAAAGTATTCCAAAAAGTATGTTTCTAAAATATCTCAATCCATTTTCTTTATCCATGAATAATTCACACACCAGTGGTACTAGGTTAATCCCCGACAAAGAATTGGGGGTCAAGCCGTTCTTTACACGCAATAGTTGGCACCTCCAAGCATTGTCTGATCAGAATGTCCCATTGCCACTAGTCAAGACCAATTCACTGCAGTCATTTTAAACATGAATTACAATCTATTGCCCCCAATCTACAACTTCACACCAATGCATCATTTCTACAATAGAATGTTTTATCAAAACACTCGCATAAATAGATGGATGCTATGAATGTTTAACAACTACAAGACATGTTTTTAAAATATGCTTTTGTATTGAGGTCAAAGCATCTCTGGACACATAGGCATTGTGAAAATTATCTGTTTGTGTTACTGTCTTGTGCTGACCCCCCCCCCTCGCTGTGAGATAGGTCCTCCCTATAATAGCCCAGCTTTATTATCCAAAAACAGATATAAAGGCCTGGTCACACCGCCCGAGCGTTGTTGGAGCGGTAGGGAGGGTCGAATTTTGCTCACAAAATTGGGGAAAAAATTGAAAAAAAAAACAAAAAAAAAAACAATTGAAAATGGTGAAGGGTAGCGAGCGGTGATGATTTTTTCTCTCCGCTCCACGACCGCTCCAACAACGCTCGGGCGGTGTGACCAGGCCTTAAGTATTGACAGTGAACGGAATAAAAAAGCTTTGGGAAGTGTTTCATGACACAAATTTTCACTGACAATTTTGCTCTGAGCCAGTCAGATGCAAGGTTTACAGTAGCTTATAACAAGTGGTCAGCTATCTTACCATTCAGACCACCAGACGGGAGTTGTCTTTCACACAGCCACCAGCCTAGCAGATCGGCATTGACATAATGAAGGTTGTTTGTAACGGATAGGAACCCAACACAACAGTAGATCTATAGACCAAGGAGACACAGACAGATATGAAAATGAAGCAGATTGAGCCAAACATGTCCAGTCAACTTTACCCAAGTCAAACTTGGATTAGTCAAACAACACCTTAACCCAGTTAGCTCCGGCCCGCTTCACAGGCCGGAGCCCAGGGGTCGACCTTGCAAAGCGAGGGAGACTCGGGACTGCGGTAGATTGGGGTCTCAATAATAACCTTAATAAAATGTGGAAACAGAAATCATGCACTTGCCACAATTACATGGATGAAGGTCTATCGTGACACACAAATCCTGACATCGAGGCACAGACTGGAACCTCAAAAAAATAAAATATAGCCTTGGTCTCGATCGGCCATTTCGTTTTGAATTTTGAAAGAAGAGGTATCGCGACAGAACTTTTTGTTTTTTTTGAGCGGGCCGGAGCTCCCTGGGTTAACAACACCTAAGTTCATCTTCTCTTTATATTTTATTGTGTTTACCCTTCATAGGTCGATTTTTGTGAAGGTCAAAGCTATTTATTCATTCCCAACAAGATAAATCACTAAGTGGCATCACACTAAGTGGACTAGAGACAAAATGAAAATAGCGTAAAGAATATTGATAGTAGACCAAATAAGTTTAGCCCATTTGGTATTTGGCTTGTAGACCAAGTGACTATACACCATTCTTACCTGTCCAGAATGCGACTCTGAGCCCGGCCTGACCCCAAATCCTCCATCAAAGTTCATACAGGATACAACAAATTGCACTGCTTTCTCCATGTTTGGCAAGGTTTCTAATCTTTTCTACTTGTGCCAAAAAATATTTACAGAGTAACAGAGAATGAAGGATGTATGGGAGAGAGAGAGGGAGAGAGAGAAAGATAGGGGGAAAAAGCAAAACAAAAACAAAACAAAAGAAACACAAATATCATTGATTCAAGTAAATATACAAAATATAGATGTGTATTAATAATAAGACTGCTTATGATTACTAGTAAACTAGAATACTCATTAATCATCACATTGATCATCCTATTCTTTTCATTTACAATCATCTACATTTGTATCATAAAAACAGCAGTTTTGATTTAATTTCTTTTAACCCTATCTAGGTCGGGGGGGGGGGCCTCGGAGGCCCCCCCTCAACGAATCGCACGATATTTTCGCCGTTCGCCGCTCGCTGAGTTTTTACTTTCAAGTCTTGCGCAACTTTTGAGACCAATTTTGCGTCACCCGGGTATGTGGTTCCGAAATTACGCAACATTATGTAAGTGCATGTCAGACCGAAAATTGCTCAAAAACGTGATTTCGTGTACAAAGTCAATGCAAATTGTGTTTTCAACCAAATTTCATAAATGTATGATTATTTTTAGTTTTGCTAGTCTAAATGTATTCATTTTATGCTTTTTATGATCACAGAAGAGTCCCCAACAAATTTCATTGAAAAAATAATGAAAAACAAAAGGAAAAAAAACAAGGAAATACATAAGAAATTGCAAAAAAACAATATAATACATAAGAAAATGATTTGATATCACAATTTTTTCATGTACTCTTGCTTAGGACACCACAAAGAGTTTCTATACCAAAAATTAGTACATTTGGAGCTTTATTTAGGGAGTTAGAGGAAAAAGTACGATTTCGCATACTAATTACGCATAAATTAGCATAATCACTTAATAGCGATTCACATGAAATAAATTACTATACAATCTTGTAGATTATGTCCCAGGCAACCCGTGTGCAATTTTTTGGCGCAAACGTGCGGTCGACGGCCGAGATCTTAGGGGGGCCTGGGAGCCCCCCCTGGCCATAGGAACTCCCAAAATACCCCGGCCTAGATAGGGTTAATATATTTTGCTACAAATTCACATTGTTTTCTACATTTTCTACATGATGAGGTCATTATGATCTTGTGGTACTGACTATTGTCTTTCAATGAAGGTGTCATATGGGTTTAAATCCTAGCCTAGAGGTAAATACCTTACAGGACTAATTCTTTGAATGCAACCAGCGATAGAAATGGCAGTGTGAGCTGAAACCAGGTAAATAATATTCCGTGTTGGAATAGACTTTATCCCAACAGAGTTTGTTATACAAAAGCCTGTTATGGTCATGACTTACCATTAATGACAACGTTGCTACAGCACAAAAGGAAAATCTGGTGTCCACCTCACCTGTCAAAGAGACAAGAAGCAAAGAAAAAAAGAAGAATAAACAACAACTATGAGCATGATTCATTGTTCGAAAAGTGGTGCGTGTGTGCATATGCTTCTTGGTGTGTAGTAGGGGAAAGGTTTGAGGCTTCATTCCACATCAGCATTATAAGAGCACTTCTTTTCCAGTTCATTATATCACAGAAATTTCTGATGCAAACTTGAATTAAAATAAAAATTCAGATCGCTCATTATTTTTTTATGCAAATAATACAGGAATATTCTCAATTTAACACAAAAAAAACAACAACATAAATTACAAAACAGAGCAGAAATAGAACTGTAAGGAAAAAATTAAGGACATGCATTCTATTAAAAAACATTAATAAATGGATATTAAACAATGTAACATTAAAAACTATGCAAGAACCATTTTGGCTGGGGGGGGGGGGGATGGGTAGATAATTTTCCAAGGCAAGCTAGATGTAGTATCTTGGTAACCTGGGGAGGAGAGGGCAAAATAAAGTTCAAATGCAAGCCAAAATATTGTTTACTATTTAGGAAATAAAACTAAAAGGCAAGCAGAAAAAAAAACTATCATGGCTTCTTTTGCCAATTTACCACTAACAATAACTACTTACCCCATTTGTCCCCTGCAAATGACCCATCATCTTGTTGCAGTGATGTGACATACTCAACAACCTTATCAACATCAATGACATCAAGGGCATCATAAATGGCTAAAATCTATGTCACGATAGAAAACAACAGAAATGTCTCGATTTAATTGAACATTTTTTGAAATAATTAAATATTAGTGATGACAGAGAGAATACCAATATTGCCAATTTTAAGAATAAAAATTATCCGAATGCATTAAAAAATTACTTAAAGGGGAAGTTCACAAAAAGTTTGTTGTAAAAATAGCAGAAAAAAAAATAATAAAAAGTATTGGTGAAGGTTTTAGGAAAGTCCATTGAATATTAAGAAAGTTATTAGAATTTCAACAACTTTTATTTGCGACATCATAAACAAGCAGCTGCCTTTGATTTATTCAATATGAAATTCATAAATTTCACATTTTAGGAGCTCTTATGAAATGATTTGTGTATTGATATATGGAGGGTACCATAAAAGCCATTTTAAATTTTCTGAGAAAATGACATTTCATTGATTCTTTTTACCATATGATATGTAGGAAAGCTGCTCGCATGTGACGTCACAAATCAAATAATTAGAATTCTAATAACATTTTGATTCTCAAATGATGGATTTTCCTCGAACATTCACAAATATTGTTAATTATTTTTTTCTGCTACATTTACAATAAACATTTTGTCAGGGGAAACTTCCCCTTTAATATATATGACTAATATTGAGTGTTGCAAGAAAAACAAATTTATATCACAATTTTTTTTCCAAGTTTACAATTGATAAATCAATTCTATTCGTAGCTCTCATGACTAAGGATAGATTCATAGCTCTCGTTTCAAAAGTAAGACCAAAGACAAATTTGCAACTGACTTCAAGATTTATGATTGATTTGGGGACCCTGATTGCCTTGCAATTGAATGCAGGTCCTTGCAATGCTCTATAAGACGGTTTCACCAAACAGGTCCCTCACCTGTATTGCACTTAAGGTGTAGAGAAGATGGGGGTCGTGCCCAACACTGGCACTAAATCCTCCACATTCATGCTGGCAGCTGACGATGAATTCAATGATCTCCTGTTTGTCCATTCGGTCAAGCTGACCCATCAGATCCATGACAGTGATACCCCAGTACATGCCACTCATCCTTAGGTATTCAGTCATCACATACTCCTGTTATTTAAATAAAAAATGTCACTTTAAAAATATCTTCATCCAATAACAACCACCTGTCTCTTCATATTTCGAGATCAATAAGATTTTTTGAGCCCGAGATGACCTTTGACCTAATGATCATCATCAACACAAATGTGGTCTTTCCCAAGGATTATTTGTACCAAGTGTAAACACAATTGATGCAGAAATAAAATAGAGCAAACTGAAAAGACTTAATATTTTTGTAATGGACCAACAGACAAAAAACTACTACTAACAGAAAAAAGTGATCTCTAGGTCTCTGCCAAACTTTGTTCAGGCAAAGACAAAAATTAAACAATCATCACTAGTCCTACATGTACATAAGGAGTTCTTGGGGTGCAGTGAAATTTTATGTATACATGTATAAGTTCTCCAATCTAACAAAAATAAAGGGGTATATCAAAAAAATAAAAAGTGATGATGATGATGATGATAATGATGACGATGAAGATAATGACGATGATGAGGACGATGATAATGATGATTGCGGTGATGATGTGATGGTGTTCATGGTGAAGATGATGACTATATGAACTAATATCATTACCTACTAGACATATATATAATTCCAAATACATGTAGCGAGAAGTATATGATAAACTTTTTTTACTTTTTTTAAGTCGAAATGTTATGCACTGTATGCTATGACACACTTCTCCAAGAAATCTATACCTTGAATAACCATAAATTCTTTAAAATATCACATCCATAAAAAAATGACTTCAAAAAGGCAATATCTTCAGAAATGTATTTTTCCAAGGCACATTTTTACATATTTGACTTTCACTGACATTGATAAAGCAAATCAATTGTTTCTTACATAATCATCTTTCTTAGAGCCATACTTGGCTATGTATTCAATATGTTTGTCCAAGAGGAGTTCCTTTGGTGCTGTTGGTTTTAAAGTTACGTCTTTGATGGGGGTACCCTACATAGAGAAAATATGGCAGAGAAATAAAAGGTAGATGTTAAGATGTTATCTAATGTGAATTATTCTAAGTTAGTTACCCCTCTGTGCCGGCTATGTTTTGCTTCAATTTCATGCAGAGATGCCAAGTTCAAAGACCAGCTATGCGCGAGATTTTCTGTGAATCTGAGTGAGATCACAGACATTGTGTACAATGTATATGGGGATAGGCTGTGATAGTTGCGTGAGACAGAGATTTGAGGGGATGAACAAGAGTCCAAAATGCTTGAGTCTCACGCATAATGCGTGAGACTTGGTAGCTCTGTTCATGTAATTACGACCAAATTAGTTAACTGTATCCAAACATTTCTATTCTCATTTTAGCACACATGGGTTCATTTGAGTTCAGGGTATATTCATACTCATAGACACTTGTTCACTGCTACCACCCTGCCTGTATGCCAATGTTGTACAGAACACACACTTAAGAAAATCATTAAAATATCACTTTTGTGACCAAAATTACAAATTTCCATACAGTTGCAATTTATTTATCATTAATAACTTAGGAATAATTTTTGTATTCACTAGAGCGCTCAAAAAGTTGAATTTTGGGCATATTTTTGTGTACGCCCTCTATTGATGGAAAGTAATATGGCAAGAAAATTTTCATTTTTTGATCTCTATTTTTAATTAAGAAAAAAATGATTTCACGAATCAAATTTAAATAAGAGCCAAGTTGTATGGAAAATAGGTGTAATGGAAACTGTCAGTGTAAAAAAATCAAGCATTTGTTCCTAAGAAACAAAGAAAATAAGCCAAACATTGCCACCCTTATTTTGCCACACATGGAGAAATAACTGAGAACAAGGTTATAACATAGATTAGTAGCTATCACAAGCATAATGGATATTAACCTTGTGTTAGCTAATGATTTTTTTTCACGAACATCATTTTGGCATAATTAATATTTGAGTGATTGACAAAGAGTATAAAACTCTCAATCTCATTTGAAAAAATACAAAAATTCAATTCAATAACATTTCATATACAGTGTAGATCTCATTATGACGTCAGAAGCGAGACTTTGGATTCGTTAGGAATTTATGTCATAGAGGGCAGCATGGAAATCTGGGGAGCTACAAACTAACGTGAAATTTGTTATGTTTTTATATGGAATCCCGATTGCTAATTGTTATTTTTGAGACAGCCCAATGTTGTTGAACGGTCGTCAGTTACACCAGTTTCACAAAAGGGTGCACTATGTCATTTGTCAGCAATCGGGGTTTGCAGTTAAGATAACCGTCACCACATCAGTTCAACAACAGCTTCCAGTTGGACAACAGGTCACAGCCTACCTGCTACGATGAGTTTTACCGGACCTAGCCCACCATGCGTTGATGATGGGATTCGACCAGAGGATTCCGCTAGTCAGAGCGGAAGTACGTCGTCGTCTGTCAGGCTGAAGGCGATAGCAAGGAAGGCTGCATTGGCTGCAGAGGCTGCAGCGTTGAAGCAGAGATTGGCTCTGGAGAGGGAGGAGTTGGATCTGAGACAGCGTAAGATTCAGCTTGATATGGACACTCGAATAAAGATAGCTGAAGCTGAGGCAGAAGTATACCTTTCTGCAGAAGAAGGACATTTGGCTACAGATGTCAAGGATCTTCACGGGGCTCAAGCTAAGGTTGATGATGTTCTGCCTCATCTAGTTGCTACTGAAAACTCCAAGGTGAGGGAAGATGTCCGGGCTCCTCTAGGGGCTCACGCCAAGCCTGATGATTTCCTGCCTCGTCCAGATGATGGTAATAACTCCAAGATGAGGGAAGAAGTTACCCGTTCTTATGAGCGACCAAGGGCAGTGGATACTCAGGACTTACTACTTCAGATAATTGACAACAGCCAGAAGCAACAGAGAGATTTGCTGGAAGGACTATTTGTCCCTCAGACACAGATTATGACATTTGATGGAAGTCCTCTCAAGTTTTGGGAATTTTGGAGGGCATTTGAGAGCACTGTTGACTGCACCGGCATACCTGATAGTGCCAAGCTAACTCGGCTATTACACTATTGTGAAGGAGATGCCCGCAAGATCTTGCAGTCATGTAGTATTATGCCACCATCAGAAGGATACAGGAGAGCAAAGGCACTTCTTCATGGCCGATTCGGAACTCCCTTCATGATTGCTGATGCCTGGATCAGGAAGGTGACTGGAGGGCCAAAGATAACCGGACGAGATAAGAGAATGCTGCAAGAGCTAGCTGATGAGTTACAGGTTTGTCTCCAGACTTTGGACGCTATGGGGTATACTAGTGATTTATCGCCACAACCTGTTCTCTTGCAGATCGTTGAGAGGCTGCCACTTTACCTGCGGAGCAAATGGGTGTCGGTGGTAGGCGGGATTCGTCGCGATGCTAGACTTCCAAATATATTTGATCTGGTTTCCTTCATCCAGGCAAGGGCAGATGAGGAGAACGACCCTGTCTTTGGAAAGCTGCTTGTCAAGGAGCAGAGTGCTAGAACCAGCCCACCGATCAACAAAGCATCACGATCAAGGAGGAGTACCTTTTCTACCAGTGCATCAGGTGAAGAGACGGCACCGTTGGTTTGTGTGAAATGTAAGGAGTCACACACTCTGTTTGCTTGTAACGCATTCAAGCAAATGCAGCCTGAAGAAAGATTCAAGCTCGTTGTGGAGAACAAGCTGTGCTTCAATTGTTTGGAGAAGAGGCACACATCAAGAAACTGCCAGGTGAAAAGGGTGTGCTCCGTGCCAGGATGCAAGAGGAAGCACACTAAGTTCCTCCATCGGGACAAGATGGAACAGCCTCGACAAGCCCAGGAGGGGGTTGGTGAACCTGCATCTGAGAAGGTTGAGAGTTATGCCACAGGGGCCGGTGGAAATAAGAGGATCCTACTACCCATAGTTCCAATCAGAGTTTATGCATCGGCCAAGGATGATGGCATGGAGGCCCTGGCACTTTTGGACTCTGGTTCCACTAGCACATTCTGCACGGAGGAATTAGCGGAGAGAGTAAAGGCCCATGGATCAGCTAGCACGGTGTCTGTGTCAACTCTGGACAGGGCTAACAGTGAACTCCACACCACTGTCGTTAGTTTGAGGATTGAGCCAAAGTCTTCGCCAAGAGTGGTGACTCTCCCTCGAGTGTACACCAAGGCCGACATCAACATAAGTGTAGACCACTTACTTTGTAGACGAGATGTCGATCAGTTTGCACATCTTTCGGATATCCACTTTCCAAGCTCGAATAAAGTCAAGGTGGATATTCTAATTGGTCAAGACTATCCTGAGCTACTGTGTCCTCTGGAGACAAGACGAGGTGAACCAGGAGAACCTTATGCAGTAAGGACAGTACTAGGCTGGACGCTCAATGGACCTGTCCAGGGAAATGGTAAGAGGATGCCATTAAGTTCGCACTTCATCTCAGAGGAAATGTCACTCGACAATCAGTGCAAGATGTTTTGGTCCCTTGAGACCAGTGATATGTGTAACATAAACACAGCTGCCAAGGGAATGTCAGTTCAGGACCAGGAAGTGTTGAAGTTATGGGAGGATAACGTGGTAAGGAGTGGAGGACATTACCAGCTGCCCATACCATTCAAGGAACAACCGCCACCCTTGAGTGACAACAGATGGATGGCTCAGCAGAGGCTTGAATCCTTGAAAAGACGACTAAGCAAAGATGAATTGATGCATGCCAAGTATTCACAAGGCATGGCTGACCTTCTCGACAAGGGCTACGCTGAAGCAGTGGATGATTCTCTACCACTGGACGGAACTTGTTGGTATTTACCGCATCACCCTGTGGTTAACGAGAAGAAACCGGAGAAAGTTCGCATCGTCTTCGACTGTGCCGCCAAATCTGATGGTGTAGGATTAAATGATGTCGTCAGGCAAGGGCCAGACCTAACGAACAAGTTGTCGGGCGTATTACTACGCTTTCGTCAAGCACCAGTAGCTATCATGGCCGATGTGGAAGCCATGTTCCATCAAGTGAAGCTAGATGCAGATGAACGAGATGTTCTTCGCTTCTTATGGTGGCCAGGAGGGAAATTGGATGAAGTTCCCAGGACCTACAGGATGTGTGTCCACCTGTTCGGGGGTACTTGGAGCCCCAGCTGTTGCTCATTTGCCTTGCGGCAAACAGCTAAGGACTTTGGGGATCAGTGCAATACAGAAGCACCAAAGGTAGTAGAGCGAAATTTCTACGTGGACGACTGTCTTGTATCTGTGGAGAATGAAGATGATGCAATCAAACTGTCGACAGAGCTTAGAGAACTGTTGCAGAAGGGAGGTTTTCGACTAGCTAAATGGTTGAGCAACAGTCCAAGGGTTCTGCAAAGCATACCAGTGTCTGAAAGAGCCAAGAAGGTTGCTGGGATAGACTTGAACTTTGAGGCCCTCCCAGTGGAGCGAGCACTTGGTATGATATGGGATATAGAGATGGACAGCTTCATCTACAAGATTCAGCCCAAGCCCAAACCTTTGTCTCGAAGAGGGATACTGAGTATAGTCTCTTCAATCTATGACCCTTTGGGTTATGCCAGCCCATTTGTCCTGAGAGGGAAGATGATTCTACAGGAATTGACGAGGAAGAAGCTGAGTTGGGATGAGCCCATTCCCGACATTGATGCCAAGAACTGGAGAGCTTGGATCGAGGAACTTCCTGAGATGGAGGGATTCGGAGTACACATATGTGTCAAGCCTCAGAACTTCGGGAAGGTGACCGAGTATACAATTCACAACTTCTCTGATGCATCGGAAGTGGCCTATGGTGCAGTATCCTATCTAGTGATGAGGAATGAAGAAGGGCAGGTGCATAGCAGTCTCCTGATGGCTAAGTCACGTCTTGCACCTATAAAGACTGTTACCATACCCCGTTTGGAGCTGATGGCAGCAACGCTGGCTGTCAACATGGATATTATGGTCAGGGAAGAGCTGGACCTGCCGATCAAGATGTCATACTTTTGGACTGACAGTATGATTGTTCTTCATTATATCCGTAGTGAAGATAGGTGGTTCAAAGTCTTTGTGACCAACAGACTTGCGACAATCCACCAAGCCACAGAGCTGAGCCAGTGGAGACACATAGACACAAAGGTGAATCCTGCAGATGTTGTGTCTAGGGGCACGTCACCAATGAAGCTGAAGAATGACAAAGGATGGCTTGAGGGACCAGACTTTATACAGCTTCCGGAGGAACAATGGCCAAAATGTCCCTTTGAGAAAGAGGAGATCAATGAGGATGATCCAGAGCTAAAACCAACAAAGGTGCAGACATTTACTGTGAGTGATGGTAGAGGGTGCATTGATAGAATCCTAATGCACTACTCTGACTGGACAAGACTACGCAGAGCAGTAGCCTGGTGGCTTAAGCTGAAGGAGTACCTCAGATGGAAAAAGCAGAAACTCAGTGCCTGGAAAATGCAGTAGCTTAAAACCAGAGGACTTGAAGTGTGCTGAGAAAGCAATATTTCAGCATGTGCAGCATGAATCCTTCCCAGAGGAGTTGAAGCTACTGAAGGAGATAGACGGAATACCAGAGGGACGAGAAAGAGTTGTGAAAAAGGGGTCTAAGCTCGCAAAGATGGATCCGGTCTTCCAAGATGGTCTTCTGAGAGTAGGGGGCAGACTCGGACGAGCCCAGATCCCAGGCAGTGCGAAGCACCAGGTGATAATGCCCAGGCAACATCATGTATCAACGTTGTTGGTACGATATGTACATAAAAACATTGGACATCAAGGCCAAAATCATGTTTTGGCAGAACTCAGACAACAATACTGGATTCTTGGAGCAGGGGTTCTCGTGAGAGGCTTGGTAAGAAAGTGTGTTACCTGTCGTCGTTACCAGGCCAAGGTTGGTAAGCAGAAGATGGCGGATCTACCTGCCTACCGAGTAGCAGCTGGTGAGCCGGCCTTCACGAACGTTGGGATGGACTTTTTCGGTCCATTTGAGATCAAGTAAGGACGCTCAGTGAGGAAAAGATACGGTGTGGTGTTTACCTGTATGGCCACCAGCACTATCCACATTGAGGTCGCTGATTCTCTCGAAACTAGCTCCTGCATTGACGCTATTAGAAGGATGATGAGTACAAGGGGGCCGATAACGAAATTGGTATCTGACAACGGCACCAATCTGGTTGAAGCTGAAGGTGAACTTAGGAAGGCTTTGAAAGATTGGAACCAGGAGGAGATGTCTCATTTCACTGCCAACAGAGGGATTGACTGGTCCTTCAATCCGCCAGGGGCCTCACACTACGGTGGAGTATGGGAGAGACAGATACGAACTATTAGAAAGGTACTGCAAGCTGTCCTTAATGAGCAGTATCTGAGGACATGCCAGACAGAAGAGCAGCTTCATACTCTGATGTGTGAGGTGGAGGCAATTGTGAATAGCCGTCCACTTACTCGCGTGTCTGATGACCCAGGGGATCTTGAAGTGATAACGCCTAGCAGTCTACTAAACATGAAGCGAACGTCTACACTGCCTCCATGCAAATCTACCATGGGGGATATCTATGCGAGAAGACGCTGGAAGCAGATGCAGCATCTAGCTGATGACTTTTGGAGAAGGTGGATACGGGAGTATCTTCCTAGCCTACAACAACGTCAGCGGTGGGAGCAGCCTGAGCGCAATCTTGATGTTGGAGACGTGGTGCTAATCGCTGATGGAACTTTACCCAGATGTTGCTGGTTGATGGGTCGCGTGTGTGAGATTCATCCAGATAAGCATGGACGCGTACGAAGTGCTAAGGTAAAGACTGCGACGTCGATGCTAACCAGGCCTATCACAAAACTTTGTTTATTGCTTGAGCAAGAAGAATCGCGATAAAGGAAAGACAAGTTGATTAGGTGTTTTGATAGGGTTCGCGGAATCTTTTAATTTTTTCATAAATTAATAACAGGTTACTTTAATTGAGAAAGCGGATAAACACTGATAATATCGCGTACATTACATTTAAAGGAGCAAGACAACCTTTGGACAGCAACAATGGACAGCTTCGATAGGATAGCGTGTTTTGTTTAAATTAGGATTTACATCTTAGTGATAATTTGATAAGAGATAGCCGATTATTAAATGAAACGAGCCCGATGAGCAGCAAAAGGATAGACATTGGACTTTCATTGAAGGAACATTATTGATATGAAATGGTGCTTTATGAAGCTATGAACTTTTTTCATCTTGTGACTATGGACTTCGTCTTAATAAGCACCTACTTTATGAAGCGTCATGGACTTCTCATCTCGAGATTTGGACTCAGTTTGAGCATTCATTGTGTCTTGCTATTTCAGAGATGCCACTCTTCAGGAAATTTCCTTATTTCATGAATTTTTGCTCAGATCATTTGTACAAAGGCATAGGCAAAAGTCAATTTTCAGGAAATTTCATCACCAAGTGGCTTCTTTGCTATTTGTATTTGCTTGTGCTCACTAACCACATTTCCTCTTCCACAGGTACTCTTGGGGACGATATGTGAATGTTTGTATAAAGGAGACTTAGTTGTTATATCGTTTTGAGATAGAAGGTGAACAGGGATTGTAAACTGGCTTGTTTACTTCTATAATTTTGGTTCAGTTTGAACTTGTGAACCCGTCATAAATTTTATATCATCAAAGAATGAAAGATTTTTTCACACTGTGTGCAAAATTAGAAATTTGTCAAGGATATATTTTATTGTTTAATTTGTTTCAAAATGGAAACAAACATTGAGGTAAATTGCAATCCAGTTTACAGTTGCATGTTCCTTATATTGTGATTTCAGTATTTGATATGTCTTCAGGTGATTAATTAATGCAAGTTACATGTTATTTACGGCAGATCAATGGTTTTGTCATTTATGCTGTGTTACCATAGCAACCTTGGAACATTTGAGATATTTCTGTGAAAACAATTTAGGAAATGCCTTATGAAGTCAAGGAGGAATATTAAGTTTGGTAAATTAAGAATTGTCTGTAATTTAAGGGGCCGGAATGTAGATCTCATTATGACGTCAGAAGCGAGACTTTGGATTCGTTAGGAATTTATGTCGTAGAGGGCAGCATGGAAATCTGCGGAGCTACAAACTAACGTGAAATTTGTTATGTTTTTATATGGAATCCCGATTGCTAATTGTTATTTTTGAGACAGCCCAATGTTGTTGAACGGTCGTCAGTTACACCAGTTTCACAAAAGGGTGCACTATGTCATTTGTCAGCAATCGGGGTTTGCAGTTAAGATAACCGTCACCACATACAGGAATCTAGAGGATTGAAAGAAAAATGAGTCCCAAAAAACTCAGACGCTTGAAAAATGGGACCTGTATCAGCAATTCAATTGGATATAGACACAGACATAGTGGCAATGACTTAATATAAAGTAATAAACACTATCTCAAGGACAAACATCATCTGATCACAATGCCATGGTTGGACAATGTCAATGTCATATGTCATGTCTCATGACAATGATGTCATAATAATTACATCGTTTACCACTTTTTAGTTTTATGCATTATTAGTACGCATCTGCAACAGCAATTGAACACTGAGTTTTGGAATTTCGAAATATATATAGCTTTATTAGTTTATTCCCCTCCCCTCATCATGACTCATCCTAGTGTGGCAGTGACGACTGTCTACACATACACCATGCACCAGTCCATGCATCAGTGCATCCTTTTTTGTGTGGGCAAATATAAAGCCGTCGAAAAAAATCATACGACACAAACATACGGTACGACGTTCTGAACACATGGGACCAAAGCAAGGAAAAAAAAAATCTCGAATAAACAAGTGCCAATTATACAGGGATAAAATACTTCTGTTGTTACTAAACTAAAGTCAGGACGCCCCTTCCAACATTTCATGATATCTATATTACAAATATAAGTTATAAACTTACCATTTCGTAAAATTGGTGACGACAGGCCTTTTTTTGTCAACACCACTGCTCTTGATGACGTCATCACTTATTATTGGACAGACTGCCAGAGGTGAAAGTTCTTCTTGATTGCTGTTTTTTCATACTTTAAGATGGCGGATACGTACAAAAGTTTGGGCAACGATGGCCAACCTCAGCAAGCATCACCTCCACCTCCACAAAAAGAAACTGGTTTTTGTTTCAGGCTTTTCGTAAGGATTGTTGCTTCTGTAGCTGGAGTCTGTAAGTTAAGCCATTGTCCCACACATTCAACAGCATGTTTGTGATTGTGATTTTTTTTATTCGGATTCGCAAATATGATCAGTGAATCCGAATGCAAAAAAAAGAAGAAATGCCTGTGAAAAGTGTACCTACCATTTTAGTCTTATTTTTAGACATGGTAGATCCTAATAATAGACCATGCAATTTTGATGATGATTTGGTGATGGTCATGATGATTGATGGTGATAATACATGTAGTTGAGGATGATGTTGATGATGATGATGATAGATGATGATTTTTATGATGATGATGTCGATAATGATGTTGATGATGATGATGATGACGACGATGTTGTTGATGATGATGATGTTGATGAGGAGAGGAGGAGGAGGAGGATGATGATGATGAAACAATACAAAATATTATTTCTTTTCAGAGGATAGCAGCTCAGAGACTTGAGACTGCATGAGAGTTGTTGGACAAGGTTTTTTTTTATTTGTAATTAAACTTTTTGGCACTCATTCAATGAACAAGGTTATAATATAACCTTGTTCTCAGTTATATCTCCATGTGTGGCAAAATAAGGGTGGCAATGTTTGGCTTATTTTCTCTTTTTCTTTGGGGCAAATGCTTGATTTTTTTTACACTGACAGTTTTCATTACACCTATTATTCATACTACTTGGCTCTTATTTCAATTTGATTCTTTAAATCATTTTTTTCTTAATTAAAAATAGAGATCAAAAATGAAAATTTTCTTGCCATATTAATTTCCACCAATAGAGGGCGTACACAAAAATATGCCCAAAATTCAAGTTTTTGAGCGCTCTGGTGAATACAAAAATTATTCCCAAGTTACTATTGAAAAATAATTGCAACTGTATGGAAATTAGTAATTTTGGTCACAAAAGTGATATTTCAATGACTTTTTAAAGTGTGTGCTCTGGACAACATTGGCATACCATAGTCCTACCTGTAGATTCCCCACAGGCAGGGTGGTAGCAGTGAACAAGTGCTTTTTGGAATTATAAATTGGATGTATTAACAAATTGTCGGACCTGTATCATTCAGGGTGACCAGATTTCACAGAGTGAAATACGGGACAATCGACAAAGGAGGCTGCATGAGCAGATCGACCGAGCCAGGTCTTAATAAAAAAAAGATCAACAAAGAAGGCTACACGGTGTGAGACTTGTAAAAAAAAAAATATGTAGAATAGGAAGGGAGGATGAACAAAAGAATATTAAATAGAAAGAAAAGAGGACGCAAAAGAGATGTATTGAGAAGAAAGAAATAAAAAATGAAGGGGAATATGCAGAAAAGAAAACAAATAAAAGAAGGTTAGAGTAAAAGAAAGATGAGAAAAGAATAAAAGAGAGAAAAAGGGTTTCCGTTATTCTTTAAACGATATAACATTTATTTTATATTTATTTTTTTTCTCTCCCTTCACCTCTTAGATTTACCACTTATTCATTTTGCTTTTTTTCATGTTTACTATGTTTAGGTTTTTTTTTTCTTCTCAATACGCCCCCTCTCTCATACAGCATCAGCTTCTTTATTTGCTTTTACCCTTTTAGGCAATTTGCCTCCCTTCCATATATACAGGGTTTTTTCATTCTACGATATAGTCTTCTGTTTTTTCCCGTCACACCCAGCGGATTACAATATCAGTTACACCATTTGTATATACATGTATATATTTTTTTATTTTGGATACATTTATATACTTTTATACTTACAGATTTATTTTTACACTTACTTTCTTCTCTTAGTTTGTTTAATGCTCTATCATACATACTTATGTCTTTTGCACATTATCAGTTGTTCCCTTCTCTTTCCCTTTTTTCCCCACTCTTATGCACCAGTTTATTATGCCTTTCTTTGTTACCTGTTTGACCCACCTCTCACTAATTCTCTTGTTATTCATATCTTCCTCATACCCGATCAGTTTTGTTCCAGATCCTGTTTGATGTTGCCTGCCTCATTATCTTAATCCCTCTTGGCTTGAGGTCTTTCTTTGGCCTTACTAACACCAACTTCCCTTTGTGTCTGCCTACTCCTTTTCTTTCATCCCCTTCATTAACCTGATTGGTTATCTCTTCTCACTAATGCCCCTTTTGTCTCCTTGTTCCAGTGTTGCTGTTGAATGTCTGTGGTCTATATTATGGTTGTTCCACCTTATATGTTTGTCATTTTGCCTCCGAAGAAGATTCTGCTAGGATCGAAAGCTTAGGCCCCTTTTGACTCTCTTATTCTTTAAACGAATAAGGAAAAAAAAGAAAGGAAGGGAAGGTGAACAAAATAATATTTGAAAGAAAAAAATGAATGACAAAAAGCAAAAGGGTAAGAAAAAAGGAGGAAGAAAGAAATAATGAATGAAAGAAAAAGGTTTCTTTCATAAAATGAAACAGAAACAAAGAAAGAAGAAAAACAAGAAGGGAGGAGGGAGAGAAAGTATAAGGGAAAATAATTAGAAGGAAAAAATAAAATAATGAAAGAAAGGAGGATAGAATGAAAGAAGAAATAATTGAAGGATAGAAAGAACGAAAATAAAAACGAGAGGAAGGGAAAAGGAAGCAAAGAAAAGTTTAAGGAAAGAAAGGAGCGATGAAAGAAGAAAAAAAATAAAAAAGAAAGAAGGAAAGAAAGAAAAGTGAACAGAGAGAGAGAGAAAGGATCAGGAAAGAAAGATAAATGGAACAAAAAAGGGCAAGCGAGAATGATAGAAGGATGAAGAAAGAAGGATAGAAAAGAAAGAGGAAAAAAAATCAAATTTCAAGCAGACATAAAAATCTAATAATCTAACAAAAATCTTAATGATATTTGAAGTTTTTTAATATACGGTAATTTATTTTTTATTTTAAAGAAGTAAAATGTTTTATAAGTGAATAAAATTTAAAAGTAAAACGTAGTCAAATTTGAAAATTAGATGAAACAACGCGGCATCACACACAGGCATCTCTCCCCCGTCTCTCAATACAAGTTCACACCGATCGCAAAATACAAGACTCAAAACGAAAGCTGAAACAACTAGATCTGATATGAAAACTTGTTCCTCCAATTACATCACCAAATCAGTAATCTGAGAATCCAAAATATAATTATACAAATTTCCCGCCGATTTTGTGATTATTTTTGTGTAAAACCTGTTTATCATGACTGTGAGATTGTTTGCACCATTGAGAGTCTGCTCTGCTCCTACATGCCGAGCTAAAGTAGCCTGCCACACACATGCAGGAGGCCAGTAAGTTTGCAATATATTGCGTTAGCAAGAAAATCACCGCAGAACTTGCAAGAGTTGAAAGTTATTGATTTTATTGTTGTCTCTGCTTTGTCATCTGTTGGTTAATTGATGAAAATTCTTCACTTTTAGATATGTTAACTATATTTTGTTCAATATTTTGAAGTACGGGACAAATAGGCGTCCCGGAAGGGTTTGTCGGGACACCGGGACAGAGGAGCAAAATACGGGACGATCCCGGGAAATGAGGGAACGTCTGGTCACCCTGGTATCCTTGGTTCTTACCTCTCATTCATTGAACAAGGATATGACCCTGTTCTCAGTTACATCTCTATGTGTGGCAAAATAGGTTGACGATGTTTGGATTATTTTTTCTTTTGGACAAATGCTTGATTTTTTTACACTGTCAGTTTCCATTACAACTTTTCATTATACAACTTGGCTCTTAAGTAAATTTGATTCTTTAAATTATTTTTTCTTTATTAAAAATAGAGCTTGAAAAATGAAAATTTTCTTGCATGTACATGTATTACTTTCCACCAATAGAGGGCATACAGAAAAATATGCCCAAAATTCAAGTTTTTGAATACAAAAATTACAATACAAACATTATTCTATGTTCCTAATGAAAATTGATTTTGCAACTGTATGGAAATTAATAATTTTGGTCACAAAAGTGATATTTTAATGAGTTTTTAAAGTGTGTGCTCAATCCAGCATCAATTGGCATACCATAGTCCTACCTGTAGATTCTCCACAGGCAGGATGGTAGCAGTGAACCAGTGGTTTTTACATTTATTTAGTGCCTTGACTTCATAGAATATAGATTATTATCCAATGCCATGGTAAACCCAAAAGAAGTAGTTTGGAGAAGAATAGAGTGAAAACACAAACATTAAAAAAAAAAGTTTATTGTAAAAATAGCAGAAAAAATAATAAAAAATATTGCCGAAGGTTTGGGAAAAATTCATCAAATAATTAAAAAGTTATTAGAATTTCAATTATTTGATTTGTGACGTCATATGCAAGCATCATTCCTACATAGCGAATGGTAAAAAATCAATGAAATGTCATTTTCTCAGAAAATTGAAAATGGTTTTCACTGTAACTTCTGTATATCAATAGACAAATCATTTCATACCCGATCATGAAAAGAAAACAAAATTAAGTCATCAGGAACCGTACAAAATTCGAAATTCATACATTTTATATTACATAACACATGGGGCAACTGCTCGTTTATGACGTCACAAATCCAAAATTTTGAACTTTAATAACTTTCTTACTCTTTGACGGATTTTCCTCAAACCTTCACCAATATTTTTCACTATTTTTTCTGTTATTTTCGCAACGAAGTTTTCTTCAGGGTGAACTTCCCCTTTAAGATAACTATTTTCCCTATTGTAATTCCGGAGCATTTTCGCCCTTCTCTGTTTGAATTCACGGGTATTATTTTGGTTTATTTCCAATTCGTCCCATTGCCAACTCGTCTACTATCATTTGGTCTACCATCAGTTTGTCCACTCATCACATGGTCTACTTTCATTTAGTCTAATGCCATTCCGTCTAATAACCAGTTGGTCCAATAGCCATTTAGTCCATATACCATTTGGTCTAATTGGACTAAGTGTTAAATTGTGCAAAATGAATGAAAATGAAATGGATATTAGACTAACTGGTTATGAGACGAAATGGTCATAGACAAAATGGTGATTAGACGAAGTGATGATTGGACCAAATGGTTGTTAGACAACATGTTGATGGACGGAATGGCATTAGACTAAATGAAAGTATACAATGTGATGAGTTGGCAGTAGACAAATAATTGGCAATTTACTGAATATTGATGTTATCAAATATCTTAGGATTCATTATTATTACAATTTATGTTTTGTATTTCAGTGGCTATTATTCTTGGACTGGTATCTATGATCTCAATCAAAGGACTGTGTATTGTTGCCGGTATCTACATCATGTGAGTATAGCCCCTTTCCACGTGCAAGAAAATCATTGTGAATGGTCCTCTTAATTTCCTGTAACAATTTGTTCTTTATGAGACATATATTTGAACTGAAGCGTAGATCCATGTTTTGGGTGGCGGGGGTGGTGGCATGCCAAATAATATACAGAACTTTGCTTGACAATATTGTTATATGATTTATGATATTTCTATACAGAGTTTAATGGTTTTTATAGTGCTTTCCAATGCTTTTCGAAATATTTGCATTTCTTGCCATATAATATTTCTCAAGTTAACTGTTAATATTTTTTGGGAAAAATCAGTATGTTTTTTCTCATATCGTATTTCTTGTTTGTGTGTCTGTTTACTCTGGTTGGACTTCAATTTCGAATAAAGTGTTTTCTTTTTAACCTCTTTTACATTCAGGCTTCTTGGATTCCTGACGATTCTATTAGAAGCCCCGTTTTGCTGCCAGTTCCTTGACATCACAGACAAAGTCAGCAAATGGAGCGAAAACAGAGCTCCTTGGCAGAAGGCTCTCTTCTATCTCTTGTAAGTATTGAACAAAATCAACCTTTTACAGTCAACTTTAAAGGGGTGATCCAGGCTGAAAGTATTTATAGCTTAATAAATAGAGTAGAATTCACTGAGCAAAATGCCGAAAATTTCGTCAAAATCGGACAACAAATAGCAAAGTTATTGAATTTTAAAGTTTATCAATATTTTGTAAAAACAGTCTGTATGAATATTCATTAGGTGGACTGATGATGTCACGTCTCCACTTGTTCTTTTGTATTTTGTTATATATGAGATTAGGTTTATTCAAATTTTTTCCTCCAAGAACTAGAAAAATTTGATTGACAACTGATTTAGTGCATTAGATATTTATTGCTGCAACTTATTTCATTATAAGGGAGACATATTATTCACACAAGTGTGAAATAATGGAAAAATATGATTTTATGTAATAACATAAGAAAACGGAAAGTGGAGATGTGACATCATCAGCTCGCCTAATGAATATTCATGACGACTGTTTTCACAAAATATTGCTAAACTTTAAACTTCAATAAACTTCATTATTTGTTATCCGATTTTGATGAAGATTTTGACGGCGTTTTGCTCAGTGAATTCTACTTTGTGTATTAAAGATAAATTCCAGTTTTGGTAACGATCTCAAAATGACTTTTGACAGAATCTAATATAATGACCACACAAGTGTCTGTTTGTATGAATAAAATATATGTGCCGAAGGATTTTGGAAGAAATTGTGTAATTGCTGAGAAAATAAGCAAATAAGCGCGGAATCGGTCACTTCCGTCGGGTCTTTATTCCAGCAATATTAATACACTGTCCCACGTGTGCCTATCTGTGTTGGTGATCTTCAGTGTGAACATTTTTCAGCGTAGATTTCAAGATTTCACAAAGTTCAGTTTATGTAACTGTACCAGATCTAGATCCTCGATGATATACTGACAATTAAGCCTGGATTTACAGACTTTCTCATGAAATCAGTGTTTATTGCAACTACTGGCATTTCTCTTTAATGCCCAGAGTTGAAGTAATTAGCCCTGTAACATAAAGCTCAGAGATTAATTATTGGGCTTATATGTATGATTGATTGCATTGAGTATTTGAGAACATCAGTCCCCATATCAATCGCTATGCATTGCTTTTATGTTACAGAGCCCTTAAATGATTACCGGTACAATCAATCTTAAATCCGAGCAAACCCTTAAAACCTTTGGAAAACCATGTACAAATAGTTCCACCCGATCGATTGTATCTTTTCTAATGCAGGGCCCGGGTTTGTTCTACATCGAACAGATGACTCTGGTCCCAAATATACTTTCATTTGAATGTGATTTGATTCCATCGCAAAAGATTAGTCTCTGGAGAGAATGATATGTGTTGGCAGTATTTACTACTTTACTATAACACAACCTGGTATTGTGTTGTGCACCTGTAATCCAAAGCTACATCATGTATGTGGGGAAGTTATGAATTGATGCAGAGGTTTGAGCTGCTGGGAGCAATTCATGAAAGGAGTTGGAGCACATTTTATCCAAAAACTTATATCTATCCAACAGTTACTATAGTAACAGTGTTTCTCAGCTAATCAAAATAAAGGAAATTTGTCAGTTCTGACAACTTGTCAGACAAAGAATGTTGATGGAATGCTCCTCGGTTACATCTTTCAGGAGGTGATGTTGAAAGTCTGCCGGGAGGCAGCGTAGCTCAGTCGGTTAGAGCACATGTTTCGGATACGATGGTAGATCTCAACGTGAGGGGAGTCGAGTCCCGCTCATGCCGAAACGCGTATAACAAAAAAAAATCTGATGCTATAGCGTTGTGTGTTAGCATCCCTCACCACTGTGTTCAGTGCAAATGTTGGTCCCTTGTATAGGAGAAACACAACCTATGCACATTAAAACCAATACACTATTTGTCAAAGAGTAGGGTGTTCACCCAGTGTATTGCACCTGCCAGTCCCGGCAAAATTCAGGTCAAGTCAATCTTGACCTTCATATGCCATCATAATCAAAATAATGATTGTGGGCATTAACATAAAGACAAGTCTGTCCAGACGTAAATTATCTGATCGATAAATGTCTGTAAAAACTCAATTATAGTTTATCCCTAATTTGTTATCTTGGTGTTTTTCTAAATGGTCTAATTACTTGTTCAACCTTGTTTCATCCCTGTGTGTCACAGATAGTTTACTAGATAGATGGCACATGATACATGGTGTGTTTATTCATTTATTCTTTATGTATTTTGATCCAGGTTACCTATTGTGCCGTTCTTCTTCTGCGTTGGAGTGAGTCAAATTTTTGCCTGCCTTGTAATCATGGCAACTGGCGTCCTCTATGGACTGGTGTTCATTGGAAAGAAGTAAGTTTGTTTCTAAGTCTCTTTGTCCCTTGTAACTCCCATATCTAGGGGGAAAAAAGCATTTTGGGAGAGAGGGGGGGGGGCGTTGCTAAATGATTCTGGTAGGAAATGTGTAATTGCTGAGAAGTGGACAAAATAAGCATGGCATTCCAGTTAGCCTTGGAGGTGTCGAGGTCTTTTTTCTAGCAATGATAGTGCGCTGCCCCACATGTGCTTTTCTGTGTCGTTGATCTTCTGTGTTATTTTTTTTCTGCTTAGATTTTATGATTTCATTTAGTTAAGTTGATGTAAACACTTTGTAGAGTTTTCCATGAAATCATTGATTGCTGCAATTACATTCCTCAAGCTTTGAGCTGAGTTACCCATAATATTTAACATTCTTATTTTTTTTTCTTCAGGGGTGATGCTGTTAAGAACGCCCATAGAGCCCAGCAGCAAGGAGGAGACATGGCATTATCAGACCCTCCATCCCAGGATCAATACGGGAAGAGAGAACTCATCCCTTGAATTGACATTGAGGGCGCCAGACTTATCAACCGACAGTGGTACATTCCACCCTCCAATACACAGCCTCAAATCGCGTCTGGGTAGCATTTCATGAAACAAATGAGTCAGTGATTTTGCTCTGACATCTGTTATAAGCTACTGATATCCTTGCATCTGATTGGCTTGGAATAAATAAGTCAATGAAAATCATTGATTGTTTGCTTTATGAAACACACCCCTGGATCATTCTGCTGTCATCATTCCACTTTTTTTCTGCTGCTCAGGTCTATTAAAATCCATAAAAATGTGTATTTTAAAATCCAGAGTATTTTACTTACATTGACATGCCCGAAGAACCCATTCCAATTTTCCTTTAGCTTGCACATCATCCATGATTTTTGTATGATACATGTTTTTTATTGTTTTATCTTCTTGAGTCATAAGCTACAGTTTTCCAACATTAGATGCAAGCAATCTCTGCACAAGCCCATTGTGGACCGGCTTGAACATCCAAAAATGTCAGCACACACTCATCTTACGACAATCGTGCATAGTATTTTGGCCTCTGTTTACCTCAAGACATTATAGAAAATAATGGATTTGTACAAGAAAATTAAGAAATATGACAGTTGACAATCTAATCTCTATTCATAGTTAAATATAATATGTTAGGGTTTAGAAATCAGTGCAATTTAATAGCATTAAAGTATTTTAGTTGTTGGGAACATGCAAATTCTTGATTTCTAATTGTCATTTCATTTTTTTTCTTCCAGTTCCTGACAAAATAGTGAAATACAGGATTCAAGTTTATTAGTAAGATGCCATTAGTAATTGGAGAGATTTTTTTTCGTCTTGGCACCACTCAGCGTGATAAATTCCTGTAATATTTTTGGCTTTTTAAGAGTTGAGATGTAGGAAAGTTTGCAGACTCTAGTGAATGTTAATTATTGAATTTGTAACATCTATGTATTCAGACTATTGGTAACTTAAGACTTGTGCAATATACTAATGCTCACTGTAATATTGAGTAACTTTTGAATCACTGCACTAAGTTGGTTAAATATGACAATTGGAATGTGCATCCGTATGATTTGCACATTGATCTCAGCTTTTATTTAACATGCCCAATTATTTCATTTTATTTATTCATCATTTCTAATTTTTATAATGCATCATTGTTTAAGTCTTATTTATTATCTTCCTTTTAATTAGATTGTTTGTTATGTTGATTTTCTGAAAGTAAATGGATAGATTCTTTGTTGCCAATATGCATAGGATGAAAAAAAATGAACTTCATATGTTATAAGGCAATTTAACAATTTAGTAATTTTCAACAAGTCACCAGTTTTGATAATTACCAGAAAACATTCACCTATAGAAAATATATGTCTACTTCCTTCTGTGTTCTCCCCATTAGGTAATTTTGTGTATTCTTTGCATTAGAAACAAAAATAAGTGCAAGACCTCAGTCTTGTAATACAACAACTCAAGTTAAGGAGTGCTAGGAGCTATATGTTTCCCAAAGTGATGCAAATGCAGTTATTTTGAACAGTATATTAATTATATGAGGCATTAATTCCGGCTCTGAAGGGATTTATGACTACATGTAAATCCCATCTTTGAAAAATATTTATATTCACAAAAATAAGTGAAATAATCAGCAGTGTGAATAATAAAGCTGCTGTCTTTTATCTAATTGTATCCCCAAATTGGGCACATTTTGATTAATCATTATATAATATTGACTGGCCTTGAGGGAGATACCAAATATATTTCCCAAACTAGTCTCATATTGCCCCGAGTCGAAGACGAGCTCAATTTCAAGCTCAATTAAATTCTCAAAATTAATTTTGGCTACTTATGGTTAGTTTTGAGATGGCAGTTCACATTATGGCACTGATATTACATGTGTTTCATTTGACTCGGTCCAGAGCATAGTGCGATGTTCCAGCAAGTTCACGTACAACTTTATGTATGAAAATGCTTGTACAATATGATACCTGGCACAATGATGTCCAGACTCTGTAATTGTTGCACTTGTACATATATTCACTTATTAATATGTTGCTAGCAACAAGGTAAAAATCTTGATACGAGGAAACACAAATGCTAAATACTATAAATCATTAGATGCCAGGCACGTTTCTGTACAGACTTATTTTGTAATACTTGCTTGTTTAGCATGTTAGCAACAAGTTGCTGTTACTCCAGTACAAAAGACTCTTCTATGGTGTACTACAAACTGATGTATACCATGGCTGTATTACTTATGTGCATGCCATCTGTAGCAGGTGGTATGCAACATTGCCCAACCCAGTACATGAAAAATACAGTTGCGCGACTTGCTGCAGAAAAAAATGGCATGATTTAATTGTTCCTTATCAATTGAGCATATTGTATGCAACAATTTGTCTGGTATCAATGTGTGGAAACACTGTTGTACTAAATGTTGCTCAGTGCAAATTGTTTGAAATCATGATATGTCAGAGTCAGTATTAAAATGGAACTGTGTCTATTAGTGGGAAATTGTATAAATACATATTTTTAACAGTTGTTTGTTGTGTTTGAAGATGTGCAATCCGCTATGTTAGAAAATCAATGGTTAATTTCAAAATCGCCTCTTTACGTCATATATTATACAAAGTGTATTTTGTGAGAGATATATATTTACTTGTATACCTGTGTGCCAGTAATGCAGAATGCAAACAAAATTTTATTCCATTCCGCACTTAATTTCCTCAATTATAAAACATAATTTGCTGCAATGTACATGTATATTAAGGTCAGTAAAATCCTTTTGCATGGCAACTATTATTTAAACTATAGTGTTGCTTTTCTAGAATTCAAAATTTAACTTGAAGATTAAATTCAACATTGTTCCAATGATTACAGTTTAATTTTAGATTTGAAACTGGCTAGAATAGTTGCTGTAGGCTTCTTGAATATAATGTTTCTGTGTTTATGCCAAAATTGGTCTTTGGATTGATTTGCTGTACTAGATTTTATAAGTCCAAATGTTTTGTAGAAAAGAGTGGTTGACCAACATGTAATTAGAGTATACAGTATCTTAGTATTCATATTTATAAATATATCATATTATATCTGTCTTGTATTTTAGCTTGTATGTTTCATATAAATAGCATGGATGTATTGTGATAGTGATTTTTGTTATATTTTTATCATATGTGAGAGGTGTATCTTTGCTGCAGGCTACCCTACTTGCTTTATAATGAATCTGTATCAGATATGTTGTAGAGGATAATGTTGATTGTAGAGTCTAGTAGAAGAGTTATTGCAATCGTCTCTCTACAGTTGTAATTTGATCAGACAATGGTGACTATATTATGTTAAAGCTGGCTATTTTTTATTCAGTGATTTTATTGCTTTGTCACAGAAAAATGTGGCTAACAAGCCTAGACTTGACAGATGGAGAGCAATCTGTAGTCCCAAAATGTTGGACCAATGATGAGCATCATACAAGCCAGTTTGGTGTACAAGTCTAGTTTGCTTTTAATCAACACTTCATTAGCCATTATTCCAGTTTCAAAGAACCTTTAATTCAAACCACGATTGTGTTAATCCATTTTTCATCAGCCATAAGAGCAAATGTCTTTCAAAATGTAAACATGAATTGTTGAAAACAACAAAATTTGGAAGACAATATGGCAGTTGATTATTATTGCTTGGAAAAAAGACCCTACATGCCTGTCTGTAATGCCATGGTTATTTACTAATTTCTCAGTGATTACACATTTTCATCAGAATCATTTGGCACATATATAATGCATACAGACACTTAAAGCTAAATTACAGTAGTTGCAGTAAAACACTGATTTCGTGAGAAAGTCTGTAAAACCAAGGTTAAGTATTACTATATCATTGTCGATCTAGTACAGTTACATAAACTGAACTTTGTGAAATCATTAAATCTAAGCTGAAAAACAATCACACTGAAGATCGCCAACACAGATAGGCACACGTGGGACAGTGTATATTATATTGCTGGAATAAAGACCCGACGGAAGTGCCCGAATCCGCGCTTATTTTGCTTATTTCTCAGCAATTACACAATTTCTTCCAGAATCCTTCGGCACATATTTTTTATTCATGTAAACAGACACTTGGGTGGTCATTATATTGGATTCTGTAAAAAGTCATTTTGAGATCATTACCAAAAGTGGCAGTTATCTTTAAATGGTCATTTTACACCTGGCATTTATCTTTAATCAAAAACTTTGTGCAGTGCACATAAATTACATCCATGCTTGCAACATTTATTCGTTTGCACACCTAGAAGGATTTTGTTTTAAAAGGTTAATGTTCTTGAAATGTATATTCATCAAGAGAAAATTAATTTCCTATCAACATGAATATAGAATTTGAAAAATCGTTGTATATGTATAATTATAGCTTTCAGTTTATACGGCCAAGGCGTTATTGTTGAACAAGTGATTTTTATTTTTATGTGCATTATGTAATTGTGATGTGCGATCATTGTAATTAAATTACATGTGAAGGCCACCGCACACCTTACGATTGGTCTGCGGCCCGATATTGGAGTAAAACGTAGTAGAATTTGATGCTAATATTGAAACATGGAATATCTTACTGTTTAATGTTCTAAATAATTGTTTTCGAATACCAATATTCAAATCTGTGTCTATGTTATAATCCTTATTAGTATAAAATCAAATTCAATATCTAGTCATAATGACATCATAGCAATTGTACGATTGGCTACGATTTTAATCTGATTTGGCCTTTTCTCCAAAATGAAAGCTTGCAATCATCCAAAATTGTGATCATATTACTTACATGTAGTGTTCTTTCAATTAATATGGGCCTCAAGCAAAAAGACACTTCATTCATATTGTCAGAAAATGAACAAAATGAGATTTGTTCCAAATTCAGATCATGGACCAGTCGTAAGGTGTGCGGTGGCCTTAAACAAAAATGCAATTACTTTTTGTCAGAATCTTGCTGAGTACATTGTAGATACACCTGTACCTTTATAAGAACTGAGGCCCATAGCAGAGAGATTTGCAATCAATCACAATTCCTAACATCAAACACAACTTGACTTTCAACCATTGAAATGCCTGTATAAGGGACTTGCGATTGATTTTTCTGTTTGGTTGGGTTTAAATGCAATTCTTTCTGCAATGGGCCCCTCGGGGGCGTTTCATAAAGGTGTTCATAAGTTAAGGGGACTTAAAGATTAGAACGTCTGATCCTATTTTGTGGTAAATGATATTCATCATTAAATGCTCGTTGATTATTTAGCGCATAAGAAAGGTTCACCAGTCGCTCTTAACTTATGAACAGCATTATGAAACGGCTCCCTGGGCTGTTTTGAGCAAATGAAAGGGCGGGGCAATTTTATAGCAAAGAGAGTGGCTTGAGAGCGATGAATATATAGGATTAAACAAAATGACATGTATGTATTGTGAAAGGAATAAACAAGAAGTTTAATAATATTTTTGAGAGGAAGACAGGATAGTTGGGTCATCTGGAGCACTTCTGTGATCGTGGAGAGCAAAGGTCAGTTTCTTGACAGGTTTATGTTCTTTTGGCTATAAATTACAAAAATTAGCAGGTATATTCCAGAGTGGATAAAATTCAGGAGAGCCAAATTTCAAAATGGCCGCATCAAGGAACACAAAACTGTTGAGAAACGGACCTTCATCTCCACTGTCACGGAAGTGCTCCAGATGACCCAATGAAAGAGTGACACTAGCGGGGGGGGGGGGGAATCATGTTTATCTACAACCAACCTTTCTACTAACCATTTGACTTATTGATATTTACCCCATTTACCATTTGTCAAATTTTCAGTTAGCCTATACCCATCTAATATCCACTTGGTGTGTCTACATGGTTATATGAACTGTTAATGAACTAAATTTTAGTTTGCACAGTTACAAAAACTGGATAGATGAACTGTTTATGAACCAAATTTTTATTTGAAAAGTAAAAATAAATAAGTAGGGAAAGTGGAAATTAGACCAACTGGGAATTAGACCAAATGAGAACGAGACTAAGAATTAGTACTCAAGAAGAGTGGGAAGGAGAAAAGAGATAATTTGTGAGAAATGAAGGATTGGAAAAAGGAGAAGGAATAGAAGAGAGAAGAGCCTCAAAATAAAGGGAGAAGTAAAGAGAGAATAAAAAGAGTGGAAGAGGAAAAGATAAGGGGTGTAAACAAGGAAAACAGAGGAGCAGTCTAAAAGGGGAGAAGGGGAAAAGTACAGAGAGAATAATAGAGAGAGGCAGGAGTTAGAAGAGGAAAGAAAAGGGGTATAGAAATGGGAAATAGAGGAGTCTGAAAGGTGAGTCAGAAGAGAAGGGTATTAAGAGAAAATGGAAAGAGAGAAGATAGAGAGGGGGTGAAAGAGGAAAAATATAAGTGGTGTAGAAAGAGAGGCATCTCACATGGGAGGTAAAACAATAGAGCAGGATTTCTCAAACCTTTTCTTTGAAGGGCCAGATGAGACTCCAAGTAAACCTGAAAGGGGAAGGGTGAAGTGGATACTTAGAAAAAAAATTGCGTGAAGCGCAAAGACCCTCGCGGTCGTAGATGCTCTCTTGTGCAATCTGGCCTTATTTGGGGAGCATTTAATCCAACAAATTTATTTATAAGTTTCATATGGAATGCAGGCGAAATTAGAAAAGATTTCAAAATACAGCAAGAGTCAACATTCATGATAACAAAATTGTAGTACTTTGTTAAACATGTTAAAAAGAATCTAGATTGTACCTGTACATACTTGGTATTGGGGAGACAGATAATGTCTTGAAGTATCAATATTTTTTGTAGTCAAGGTAGATTGAATAATAGAGCATGTCTCTTGTATACTCTAAGAAGGATGTCAGTCTTCTAGTCACTTTCAATATGGGAAACATGACAGTCTGTCAGCAAACAAATTGCTTGAACCTTTGCACAAAAGGTGTAATTGCCAGACCAAGGCACTGGTGTAAATATTCACTGGTCAGGCAGGGGCAGCGGAAGCAGTGGGGGGGGGGGGGGTGTTACACCCACAAATGTAATAATCGCCCACAAATGTAATAACGCCCACAAATGTAATAACACTTTACCCACAAATGTAATAACGCCCACAAATGTAATAACACTTTACCCACAAATGTAATAATGACTTTACCTACAAATGTAATAAATCTGAAGTGATTTTTGGCGAATTCGTTCTAAACTAATATCCTATATTAATGCGCTCATATAGCACAAAAGTTCAAAGTCTTTTTTCCAGACCCGGTTAATGAAATATTACAGTACAAGTCCAAGTCTTTTTCCAGACCCGGTTTTTCAAAATTATAATATACGTCCAAAGTCTTTTTACCAGACCCGGTTGTTTCAAAATTATAATATACGTCCAAAGTCTTTTTTCCAGACCCGGTTAATTCAAAAATTATAATGCAAGTCCAAAGTCTTTTTTTCAGACCCGGTCGTTTCAAAAGTTATAATATACATCGGTGAGGGGTAAAGACAACACTCTAAGTCCAATCATTTTAAGTGGGTTTAATTTTGAAGATTGGTCTCAGCTGTCTTTTTTTTCAATATTACTTTATCTCTTAAATAACTGGGTCCAGACGATTATATTAAGCATAATACTCGTGTTATTCCACAAGAATAAGAATATGAGTCTTTTGTTTTTAGGATTGTTTAAATCATTTTTAAATCACCGGATCTGGAATAAAGACAACGCTCTAAACATGTGCTTTTCTACATGCATGGTCTTAATTTGGAGAATTGTTGGTTCTTAGATTCGTTGTTTGGGGTTGAGTTTTATTGATTTTTTATTCCTGAAATAATTGTGTCTGGAGGAAAGTCGATCTTCGACAATCGGTCTTCATGTTATTCCACAGTAATTAGATTATTGGGTATTCGTTTTAGAATATTTGTAAAAATTATTTTATTTTTCAAATAGTAACCAAGTCTGGAGAAAGGATGTCTGCTTTACCCACGCGTTATTACAATGTTTTGTAGGGGTAGTAGTATTATTTTAAAAAAGACATATTTTTACTGGGTGAAACTTTGGAAATTTTGTCTTAGATTCGAAGTTTTTCAGTTACTTTTTTTAATAGCCGGGTCTGGAGGAAAGAGTACGTTTTAAAACTCGTGTTATTCCACGAGAATAAGAATATAAGGTCTTATGTTAGAAGATTTTTTCGTAACTGTTTTAGGTCTGGAATAAAGACAACACTCTAAACCTCTTTTAAAACAGGTTCTTAGGTTGAAGGTTTGTTTGGTCTTAGACTGATTTTTTTTTAATTCTTACTATTAGCGTTTTTTTTTTTTTGAAGAAAAAAATGGTCGGGCTGAAAGACTACGCTATATCCAGCATTAATAAGATTATGGGGTCTTTATACTGTTTTTAAACTGTTATTCATAATGTTTAAATAACAGGTAACCGGGTCTGGAGAAAAGACTACGCTTGATTCTCAATTTACTCTTAGTGCATATATTCACAATATACACCGTATAAGTTGAAACAACAACAAAGACATTAATTCCACCAGTTTTAATTAACTGGGTCTGGAGAAAAGACTAAGCTCGATTCCCATTTTTTCCACAGGAATATCATTATCGTATCTTAGTTTGGACTTATATTGTAAATTTTGAAATAACTGGGTCAGGAAAAAGACTTTGGACTTATTAAAATTTTGAAACAACCGGGTCTGGAAAAAGACTTTGGACTTATATCACAATTTTTTAAACAACCGGGTCTGGAAAAAAAGACTTTGGATTTATATTTGTACTTTGATGTTTTATTAACCCGGTCTGAAAAAAAGACTTTGCACTTTTGTGCTATATGAACGCATTACTAGAGGATTTTAGTTTAGAACGGATTCGCCAAAAATCCCTTCAAATTTATTACATTTGTGGGTAAAGTCATTATTACATTTGTGGGCGATCAAAAATTATTACATTTGTGGGTAAAGTGTTATTACATTTGTGGGCGTTATTACATTTGTGGGTAAAGTGTTATTACATTTGTGGGCGTTATTACATTTGTGGGCGTTATTACATTTGTGGGTGCAACAGGGGGCTGAAGCCCTCCTTTTTTTTCCCAAAACCATGTAACGTAATGACCATATGATTGTGATTTTTTGCATGGCCAGCCGCCCCCCCCCAACTTTGAAAACCGTTCCGCACTTCCCTGTCAAGGTATGAGTTAGTTCTTTACAATGTTCATTGTGGAAAATGCACTTTCACACCTGTATGTAGATCCAAACATGGTGAGAACAGCACTGGTCATCTAATAAGAAAGTAGACAGAACAGACTCCACTAAACTTTGTTTAAAAGTCAAATTAATTTGACTGCCATTACTACATGGATACACAATATATAATCATATTGAGCTATGTTTCATATTGTGACTTAAAAGTGATTAAAAAATTATAGCAGAGTCTCGCGGGCCAGATTGAGAAGCTCCTTAGGCCTGATCCGGCCCGCAGTTTGAGAACCCCTGCAATAAAGGGAATAGAATGAAAGAGAGAAGGGGTGGTGGAAGAAGAAAAGAAATGGGGGAGTAGCATGTATAGGAGTATCTTTTCCATTTTGGTGGCCATGACTAGGGGGAGGGGCTTCCAAAAACAAATAGAAGCATTGTCAATAGGTCATGGAATGAATCATTGCATTGCTCTGTCATTAGGTATATTTGAAGCCCCAGTTAAGAATTACACACAAAAAAATGAACAATACTAGCTTGGATGATTTTTATAATAAAATACAAGAATAATATACATATATATATTTCTCTACATCTGTGTTTCAGGCGATTTTGTTGTCTTCTTTCGTTGTTCGTAATGCGCCTTAACGCCCTCTTCCTTCGTCTTTATGTCTATATGTGTATTATGACGGAATAAACCCATTCATAGACTTCGCCATTTCTTGCGTAGGATGTAGGCATATACATAAATCTTAGCTCTTAGCGCGTTGTTTTTTACGCTTTGCATTTAGCGCAATGCGTTTCTTGGTGTTGACTAATAAATTCATCATTTCCTGATGAAGCCCTATGGGCAAAAATTTGATCAACTTTTCTATCTACGGTTGTTTTATTAACATTGTATTTTGCTTTATATATATATATATATATATATATATATATATACTACTCATTGTTCATTAACTGATCTGCACCAAGAAGACAAAGAATCAATAAAAATATTGGAAATTTGCCTGCCTGTTAATTGAACTCGGTCTCATCTGGCCCGCCTCCGTGGTCAAGTGGTTAAGGCATTGGCATTGAGAACCAGGGACCTGGGTTCAATTCCCGGCAGAGGCATATTTTCAACCTTTGATCCAGAATGAATGACTGCTCTGAGGGACCTTGAGTGAAGCTACGCATCTATTATTCTCTCATTTTCATTGTTGTTTTAGGTTTTTCAGGGCCCAAGGTAAAACAGAATTTAAAATAAATTATAAGACTTCAATGCACCACACCTGAAAATACTCAACATTGGAATATGTACAGTGTTTTTATTTTACCTGGAAAATCTATGCTACATTGCATTATTGAATTACAATGTGGGTGAAATAATGATCACTTCTATTAATAGTGATCATACATATTTAAAAAGTTATCTAGGATTCTAAAAAATTATTCCTCATCAAAATATACCACCATATTGAGTTGTAATTTTCATTCCTGAAACTGCCCCAAACAATAATCAACCATTGCATCAAAAGTAATTAAATCTATAAAAAAAAATCCCCAATATCACTCCTCTAAAACACAGCACACAATCAATTCAAGTCTAATAAACTCCTCTCTAATTTCATGGCACGAATAGCAACAAGAGAACAGATAAATCAATATAGCAAAGCAATAGTATGACATTAGTTTAGAATGGATAATACACAAAAACAACAAGAAATATCAAACAATTATGTAATTTTTGGAGTGTTATTTAAAGACAGAGATGAATTTTGGAGTTGACGTTAAAAGCTTCAACAACTGTATACAAAAATATGAAAAGATTTTTTTTCTCACAAAACCAGATGTAGACACCAAGAAAAGCATAAAACAATGTACAAGTAGCACTCTACGAATTTGATATTATATCATCTGTTTTGAGTCAAAAGGGCACTCATGCCTCTGATTTCATTTGGAGTTTATGTCCTTTTAACTCTGATCATGACCCTGTTTCACAAAACCTGGTATGATAAAGTTATAAGAGTATTTTATTGGGTGAGAGGAATTTTACATGTAATCTTCACATTGAAAAAAGTTTTATGAAACAGGGCCCCAAAATATATAGCATAAAAATACAATTAAAAAAAAATAATCATGGCAATTACTATAAGAATGTTCCAATCAATGACTAACTTCATAAAATATTGATGCAAGTGATTTCGAATAATGTGTGCATGGCAAGTAATGCCCCACCCCCTTACGAATAAAAGTACACAAGATTTCTAAGATTTCAATTAATCTGCTTTCACTCCTGCAATTGGCAATGTTATTTATTCATTGTTTTTTTTATATTATTCATAAGACATAGATTGAAAAAAACTAAATATGGATATAATACAAGTAAAAACTAAAAAACAAATATAAGATTTCATTTAAACAGGTACATGTACCAATTTACATTTTCAAAAGGGATTTCACTGTTTTCATTAAATTGCCAGCTTAGAGCGTGCAATGGTTTCGCTTTCATATGGAAACAACTTTCATTTAAGAATGGCACAGCATACATGTACTGTACTGGAAAGAAAATCATTGGTTTTTGCAGTACATTAAAAAAATATGTTTTAATTATATCTGATGTGTAATTGCTAGCATTCAACATGTTTTTATGAGTATTATACTATTTTTTTAGTTTTACGTATAAATACATTTCTAAATAGGTCCTTGAGACTTGCAAAATGACAAACATTGCAGTAAAATGTGCCTTTAAAATAAATAGATATATTAACAATCCAAGCTCATTGTTTAACCTGTTTTAGGTCAGAAGCTCTCTTCTTCACAAAAAAAAAATCAAAATCAATATCTATGATACCATCACTGAGCAAGACCAGCTTGTACAAAAAATAATCACAGCATTATAAATGAAAGAAGTGTGTCTCTAACACAGCCCATAAATATTTGTTTCTTAAAATCTACAGAAATTCACCCATGAAAATGTACAAAACAATCCAGCAAAAAATGTACAAACTGTTAAAAAATATCTAAAGTAATGGCTAAAATCAAGATATTCATTTCCAGAAATAGAAGGGTTTTCAAAAAGTAAGGAAGGAATTTTGAACAATTACTTCCTGAAAAGAAATAAGTATATTAGAATTTTCCACTACAACAAGACAAATACGTATAACCTGTGTTGGAATACATCAAGAATAAAAATGCAAATAGGCAATGATGATTAAGTTGTGTCATACAGCAAGCAAAAATCACTCCAATGTGTATCACTGAATATAAAAATTTTATTCCCTAAATAAGAGCAAAAGCAAAGAGAGTGTCCTTTTGTTTTCTTTTATATATATATATATTACATACATGTATTACCCACTTGGAAAGCCAAAACATCACATGATTTTGTAAAATAGTTAATACAAGATCTTGACTCAGACAAAAAAGGGAGAGCGGTTGGTTTTATTGTCTGTTAACAATCATTTCATTTCAAATTTGATAAATATACAAAAAAATAATAAAAATACGCATTTTAAAATACCATTAGCATGAATGTTAAACAAAGATTAAGAAATAATTGTTGTGATATGTTATTAACTGTTATTCTTTGCTAGAGCAGCCTTCTTACAGCAACTTAAAAAAACTCTATTAATCAAAATTATGAAAAAATAACCACCATCAGTTCAAACACTGCAAAGAATCAATTTTGCTGACAAAAATTGACATATGTGTATTACACTAAAATATTTGTCTAACACAGTTTTGTATAGTTTGAAACATACAAATTTTGCAAGTGAATATAAACAAAGCATCAATTCCAAGAGATAGATCTGTACCTGGTTTACATAATAGATGACCGGACAAAATTGTAACTTGAAAAGTGAATAAGAACTGCCCCCTAGACCTTTTTTTGTAGATACTATGTCTTAAAATACCTCATTAATGAGTGAATCGTAATTCTTATTGATAGTTTTCTCAATAGCACTATGAGAACATGAAAGAATAAGAATAAAACACAATACAAAAGTATTCTGAACTCTGTTATTGTGATCTTCATGAATATTGTTTTTCTTTGACAATATTTAAAAACATTAAAAACAATTTCTTTAAAACGACTGATAATAATACTAAACACAGCATTCAGTATGCGCCATCTATCCAGTAAACTATTCCGAGGCGCAGACGCCAATGTGAAATATACAGTGATATATATCAGAATCCAGAGAAGAATGAATTAAAGAATAGAGTATTTTATTGTTTTTTGTATTACATTACATTGTAAACAAGGTGCTGTGTCTCAACGAGAATTCATGTTAAATGGATACTGATAATTTTCATATATTCTGTACACATAATGCTAACC